>NC_068989.1:58603207-58610675 GCF_001194135.2 Octopus bimaculoides
ATATTGGATTAGTGGTTTTGAGTATCTAGCAAACCCCAGTTATAACTGATATGAAAGAGAAGCTTTTGTATTTAATAAGGAATGTTAAGTTCATGTCTTATATAGTCAAGAAAGTAATGACAATTAGACAGTTTTTTCCACGGTAAATTTGATTGAGATATTTTTGCTGACATAATTGAATGTCCGACTATTTAACAAAGGCGAAAATTTGTTTGGTTCATGCGTTTCATTTTAAAGTAGAGCATTGTATGAAACAATGTTGTCCACGGAAACTCTGTGTGTGTGTGTGTGTGTGTGTGTGTGTGTGTGTGTGTGTGCGCGCGCGCGCAGGAACTAGTGAGAAGACTATTTCTTGACCAAACATAATAGGAACTATGCTACGGGATAGCATAGTTCTCATAACCTTTGTAGGCATTTCTTGACCAGTGAGCTACCTACGGAATATACTCACTTTGAAATCTTATAGGTCAATAACTGATCTAAAAAGACATTCCTGACGGACTTCTGGAGGAAAGAATGATTTGGTAAGGTGTTTAGTGAGATACAGTGAAAGTGAAGGGAAAGTGAAAGGGTAGAGATGAATGTGTCGATTTGACCTGGTTGGGGTGGCTATATAGATTGCTATTTCAGAGGCGGAGAGGCCGGTGTAGTTGTGATAGAATGAACAAAATGTGTGTATGTGAGCTCGTGATTCTAATCCGTTGCTCTCAAAAACAGTGCCAGTCACACAGTGCCGTTCGCTTATTCTCTAAACTTGAATTTGTCCTGTGCTCATTTAAGAAATTAATTTTGTTCAATTTTGAGAAGAATTAGAAGCAACATTAACACTTCTCGTAAATCAACAAGCAAGAAACTGATCTCATTTAACCATTACGAAAGATAACGAGTAGGAAACCGGGCACAACCATTAACTATTTCCAGCTGAAAAAGTATAGAATGTTCTCGCAGTCTAACTAGGAAATAGTTATTGAGACATGTAGTAAGATGCAAGCCTTTATAATAATTCATCTGCGCACACTTTTATGCTCATCATATTGTTTCATTTCGTATCTCTTATCTTACCATACACAACATATAATTTCATTAGCCGACAACCAAAACTGTTTTCCATGCGCTCCTTTCGTTATCACAGAGATATTGTTTTTTTTCCTCAGTTAGCATTTTAACTTTTATACGTTGTTTATATTCAGATTCCTTTTATTTTTTCAGCCTTTTTATATATTTTCGTGGAATTTTGTTTTCTTTTTAGGAACTTCACTCTTGTATTTACCAAAGTTCTTGTTCACTTTATAAAACCAAACAAATGCCTCTTTAATTATCATATACTATTTCTTGAAAATGTTAAAACTTCCTTTTACGTCGACTATGAATAATTGGCGATAAAAATATAAAGAAACATAAAGAATATACTTTATTTGATAATGATGGTGGTGGTAATATATTTGGTGGTGTCGGTAATGAAAGTACAGCGACAGTGACAACCATAGAAGTGCTGTGGGTGGCGGTGGTTCGCGTGCGCCACATATGTAAATAATTTCGGTTTTCCATTTGGATTACTTAGAGATGCGATGTTGATGATTTCGTCTTGTGGCCAATAGCAATGCCTGATATATATTTCTAGGGGATTATACCAACATAAACATAAGGAATGAGTCTTTTTCTTATTTTTTTCATTTCTAATTTCCATTAGTGTTATTTTTGACTCAACTGCTGAAGACAAAAATCTTCCTCTTTGTTCTTTGTGGTAGCGAAATAGTGAAAACAGACTTGCCCGTGATTTTTTACAAATGTTTTATATAAATGATGACCATATATGTGTTTTAATGATGGAGTTCTGCTTACTTTCATATTCCGAGTCAATATTTATTTATATTCTATGAAAGAATGCTGTCTACTAAAGCTTTGTGCTGTTGGGTGAGTGTTGCAGAGAAGATAAGATTTAAGAAAATTTATAAAATATATTTCATTTCAGCGCCTATTCATGCACCACAGTTATAACTGGTTACAGTACTAATAATATAACTTGTTACTTCTGGCAGAAACGTTAGCATGCCGGACGAAATGCTTAGCAGTATTTCGCCTGTCTTTATGTTCTGAGTTCAAATTCCGCCGCAGTCGACTTTGCCTTTCATCCTTTCGGGGTCGATAAATTAAGTACCAGTTGCGTACTGGGGTAGATCTAATCGACTGGCCCCCTTCCCCCAAAATTTCGGGTCTTGTGCCTACAGTAGAAAAGAATATTACTTGTTGCTTCTATAAATATCAATATAAATGGTTATAGTTATAACAATAACTGATTACATTATTGGTAATTAGTTATAACAGTGACTGATAACTAGAAATCTTATACTTGTTCTCAGTCACCAGACTGCGGCCATGCTGGGGCACCGCCTTGAAGAATTTTTAGTCGAATGAATCGACCCCAGTACGTGTTATCTAAGCGTGGTACTTTGCCGAACCGCTAGATAACGGGGACGTAAATACACTAACATCGGTTGTCAAACGGTGGTGGGGATAAATACGGAAGCAAAGACACACACACACACACACACACACACACACACACACACACACACACACACACATGCGACGAGTTTCTTTCAGTTTCCGTCAACCAAATCCACTCACAAGGCTTTGGTTGGCTCGAGGCTGTAGTAGAAAACACTTGCCAAAGTTGCCACAGAGTGGGACTGAACTCAAAATCATGAGGTTAAGAAGCTAGCTTCTTATCACACAGCTACGCATAAAAAATTATGTTGTTTTTGCTTAGGCCCAGATCAGTTCCAATTGAGTATCCCTACAACCAAAAGTATTCCGCCGAGGATTATCCTGTCCTGATTTAAAGCCGTGTATATACTACTACATCAACCTATGTCTCCGTCAATTTTCAAGACAAGATGTGCATTGAGAGATTGAGAGGGATAAGATTTTAAGACAAGGTTTGAAGTGAGCGAGATCTGGCTACTATTTCTAGCAGGTCAAGCTGTCACTAACAACGTATTTGTATTCATTCATATATATTTGCTTTCAGACTTAATTTTGCAAATCCTGTCGGCCTGCTGTTTGGCGTTACCCGTAAAATCTGTTTAGTGATTCTTTCATCAAATATTTTAACCACATTGACCGTTGTAACTGAAGTGTAACTTCCCTATGCAAGCAAGTAGTAACTGGACCTGCGGCAAGTAGTGACTCCCTGATCTCCGAGTTGTGTATCGTGCGTTATTCCAGCCACTTTCGGAGGACCTCCATTTCGACTGCTTGTATTCCTGATCTTACTCTTTCGGTCTCCAATATTCATGACAGCGTGTTGGCAAAACTGTTAGCGCGTCAGACAAAATGCTTGGAAGCATTTCTTTCGGCTTTTGCGTTCTGGGTTTAATTTCCGCTGCGGTCGATTTTGTCTTTCATCTTTTCTAGGTCGATAGATTAAGTACCAATTGAGCACTGGAGTCGATGTAAACGACAAGTCCTCCAACCCCAATTTCAAGCCTTGTGTCTGCAGCTGAAAGAATTATGATCATTATTGTAATTTTGTAACAGTGCAGAAATACGATAGTGTTTCGAATTAAAAGAAAAACAAACGATGGTCGTATTACGTAGTTTAGGACTAGTTTCCGACGACTGTGAAACATACTCTCAGTTCTACAACAGAAGAATCAGAAATAGATCAATTACATATATAAATAAATAGTAGGAGGCTAATAGGTAGAACGTTGTCCCTTCCATATATTTCCTCATTGTCTAATTGCTGTAGAAACAAGTTTTTAACTGAAATAAAATAATTTCGATATAGACATTTAAACCTGACGGATCCCGGAGTGTTGTGGTTCATATCTTTCTCTCCTCTCTTTTTCCTTGCCTGTCCATCTCTCTTGTTTAAAGCAAAAAAAAAAAAAAACCTTAACAAAAATCAGCAACAAAAAAAAAAACTTCAAAAAACTATTCGGTTTCGTGTGTCATAAAATTGACGACTGCAACTACAGTTTGTAGAGATAACATCAAATTGGAATGTCTTCTATGACGTAATTTTGAAAACTTAGATCCGACTGTTGGCCACATATGCTAATGATTAGGCAACTTGCTTCATTTACGGCCTGCCGCGATAAAGATCTGGCACCATCTTAGAAATATTAGATCAAAGACTATTAATTAGTTAGGGCTTTCCGTAATAGTGAAATTGTTAGAGATATTTTACGTTCTATCAGCCTCCTTGTCTCTCTCTTCTTAGTCTCTCTACTTCTCTTTCTTAATCTTTTAAATAAGCTTCGCACTGACTTGTAAGTCTCAAGTTGATAAAGTAAACGCTTATGTGTTTTCTTCAAGTGTTCAAATTCAGTGTATCAATTATTGAAACTTACAAAATACACAGTTATTCAGAGTATGTTGTTTAGTCCCATTTATAACCAGATTGAGCAAACCACTGATGAGAGACTTTTCAACTGCCATCATTTCGTCTTGTTATATATCAAGGACAGCATCATTCAATGTCAATTTCCAAACAGTTGTGTGTGTGTGTGTTGAGTGAATCTGACTGCTATTTCTTGCAGGCTGGACCACCCCGTGGTTAGATTGAGCAGATTATGTTTAAAGCGATTGTGAATGTAAATATAAATAGTCTAATTTCAGAGCAGCTGACTGTGACGGTTTCCTTGAATTTAGAATCTTCCATTAGGTTGTCAAGAAAGTTCTTGCGGTTTTTAACCTTTAAATTCAGATGCACATATCTCAGCTCAAACAAAACTTTATTAATCGAAATAAACACCATCAGAATCAACACACTTTTGTTAACGCGAAACAAGTTTACTTATGCCAGTAGCATGAAAATCCTGCGTTTTGGTGGCGATGAAGTCGTTGAAGGTGTGTTTGGCATCGTCTTGGTTTTTTAAGCATTCCTCACGCAGGAAGTTGTCGAGATGCTTGAAAAAGTGGTAGTCGGTAGGCGAGAGGTCTGGTGAGTATGGCGGATGAGGCAGAGTTTCGTAGCCCAATTCGTTCAACTTCTGCAGGGTCAGTTGTGCGACGTACGGCCGAGCGTTGTCGTGGAGAAGAATTGGTCCTCTTCTATTGACCAATGCTGGCTGTTGTTGTCGGAGTTTCTTATGCATTTCATCCATTTCCTGACAGCACTTCTCCGCCGTAATGGTTTCGCCTGGATGCAAAAAGCTGTGATGGGTGAGCCCGGCCTCAGACCACCAAACAGTCATAATGACCTTCTTTCGGGAAGTGCCGTGGAGCTTCGTCGGCATCCAACCACTCAGCTGAGCGTCACCGGTTGTCGTAAAGAATCCACTTTTCATCGCAAGTCACAATCCAGTCGAGAAACGGGTCGTTCTTGTTGCGTAAAAAAAGGAAAGACGACACTTCAAAACGGCGTTTTTTTGGTTGTCGTTCAATTCGTGCGGTACCCATTTCTCAAGTATTTTGGCTTTTCCGATCTCTTTCAAGCGGTTCGATATTGTCGTATACGTTACGTCTAATTCAGAAGCAAGCTCTCGAACAGTTGTGCGTGGATTGGCTTCGACTAAGGCTCTTAGTTGATCGTTGTCAACATTCAATGGCCGACCACTACGCTTATCATCTTGAAGACTCTCGTCACCGCTACGAAATTTCTTGAACCACCATTGTGCTGTACGTTTATTAGGGGTTCCTGGGCCAAACGCATCGTTGATATCGCGAGCTGTTTCAGCAGCTTTTCGGCCTAGCTTGAACTGGAATAAGAAAATTGTGCGAATTTGCTTTTCATCCATGTTGTATTCAACGTTCCGGAAAAAATGGTCTAATTCTTCAAAAAGAAAAAGAGTAACACGATTAGATAGAGCGAAAAATGGGCTTTAAAATGATATATAAAGTCAAAATAATTTAACGAAAATTAATTTGAAAATACATCTATTAAAACCAAAATTAAGAATTCCGCAAGAACTTTCTTGACAACCTAATAACTAAAGTTTGGTCCTTTTAGGGCCAAATACCTCGATTAGGTCGGTGTTAAGATGAAGTATTTGATACATCACCAGGTTTGACCGGCCTTAATTATCAATGAACGGTATTGTAATTGGTGAACAAATTGGCGTGATGTGTAGACGTACGGTTGCCTGGAAATGTTTAGCTTCACCTCAGCCTTAATGATTAAAGTCATTTACGCGTATCATATTGTATATAAGATCATGTTATCCAATATGGTCTTCCTTTTCTAAGATGGAAAAGGGTGTGATTTGAAGGTGTTTCATCTGCTATTTCTAGCAGGTTTAACCTTCGTAGAAAGCTCTTTGTTGTTTGATGCAATCGAGAAACGTGTTCCCATTAGAAAATTATGTTACAAATTATGTTGACTGTTTTATAAGCGAGTTACACCTGATATATATATATATAAAAAAAAATTAATATCCCTTCACTTTTGGATATTAGTGCCGTTTTGAGGGGTTTAAAAACAAAAATAAATGCAGAAAAATAAATGAACTGTTTCAGACAAAAAAAAAGTTTTTAAAGTCAGCAAAAAGCTCGAAAATACTTTAAAATACTGAAGCTTTTGGTTAGAATGTTTCTCTACAAACAATATTTTCAGCCAGTCCTTAGTCTGATAAGCACTCAATATTCAAATCGGTTACTTTAAGTTACTGGTCTTGATCTTAAGCGACCGTGGAAAAGCAAATTTTTAAAACAACAACAAAAAAGTCCTTTTAATTGATATAAAAAAATTGAGGAAGATCCCGCCCACAAACCTCTTTTTGGTTTCTTTGTGTATATAAATGCAGAGCAGTAAAGATTAAAGCTTAAAGCATAAAATTTCAACGTGTTTAATAAGATGAATATCATGTGAAAAGGACATTATAGAAGTAAAATGATATCACATTATGAAAAAACAAACAGTAAAACAAAAAACTATACGTAAAAAAAATCTCTACATTTGCAAAATGTTATTATGAGAAAAAGTTATATTACAAAATAAGGAATATTATATCATTTGCTATGTAATTTAATGAATATTCCTGTTTAGTTGGAATATTTTCAAAAAGCTTTATGAGAATAAAGTTTCACGTTCTAAAGCTGATGCAACTTAAATAGCCGCAGTTTCGCGTTTGATATTAAATATACATGTTCCTGTGTATTATTCTGGTTTTCATGTCTGATACAAGTTCTCGCTAATGACACATAAATACATACATATGTACTTAACACTTACATACATACATACATACATGCATGCATACATACATACGTACATACGTAAGTACATACATGCATACATACATACATACATACATACATGTATACATGCAACTATCCATCCATCCACCCAGCCATACATACGTAGACGATTCTCAGAAAAAGAATATATTCTAGTATGGGATTGACGTTCTATTTATCGACACCAATATGGTGACAGGGAAAAACTGATCTCAGTGGGAATGAACACAAAAGGAAGGCTTATGCATATTATCTTTCTAAAATAGTTTCCTGTACACTACCA
>NC_068989.1:58610996-58620744 GCF_001194135.2 Octopus bimaculoides
ATGTATGTATGTATGTATGTATGTATGTATGTATGTATGTATGTATGTATGTATGTAAAACAAATAATAAATGAGTATATGCATATATACGTACAAGTATGTGCATACCTACATCTACCTGTATATATAGGTGCATATCTGGGTACAGGACGTTGCAAACAAAACGTAGACAAAGAAATAATAATAACCAGAGTACAGAAAACACACAGGCCACATAGAGAACATTTTCCTTCATCAGCTGCCACCACTCTAACACAGGCGTTTCGAAGAGTTAGGGCAGGACGCATCGTTAAAATGGCTCTTCCCTGCAAGTAAGTTTTGTACTATGTATGTATGTATGTATGTATAGAGAGAGAACGAGAAGGCGGGCTAAAAGTCACGCACTAAAACAGTTGACATTTGTTATTATTATTATTATTATTGGAGGTGGCAAGCTGGCTGAATCGTTAGCACGCCGGGCAAAATGTTTATCGGCATTTCGCCCGTTCTTACGTTTTGAGTTCAAATTCCGCCAAGGTCGACTTTGTCTTTCGACCTTTCGGGATAGATAAATTAAGTACCAGTGAAACACTAGGTCGTGTAATCGACTAGTTTCCCCCCCACAAATTTGAGGCCTTGTGACTATAGTAAAAAGGATAATAATAATAATAATAATTATTATTATTATTAGTAGTAGTAGTAGTAGTATTTGAGGCTGCGAGCTGGCAGAATCGTTAGCACGCCGGGCGAAACGCTTAGCCGTGTTTCGGTCGCCGCTATGTTCTGAGTTCAAATTATACCGAGGTCGACTTTGGCTTTCATCCTTTAGGGGTCGATTAAATAAGTACTAGTTACGTACTGGGATCAATGTAATCGGCCTAATCCCTTCTCCTATATTTGAGGCCTTGCGCTTCCAGTAGAAAAGATTATTATTAAGGCTGCGAGCCGGCAGAATCGTGAGTTTTGGTCCACCCTGTATATATTTATGCATACTTATATGCATACACAAATACACACACTCAAAAGTGTTGGCTTTGACTGTCCTGAAGTAGCATCGCCATACCTCTCAAAGGATCTATACCAAATTTCTCAGGGAGATCCACATGCCACTCAGTATATTGTACGAACAAATGAAGAAAATAATATCCCAGATCCCAGGTTCCCTTAGGGTAAAGCAAGAATGTGTTAAGATATATAAAGTAACCGAAAATTGTAATAAAGTAGGAGCGCTGGTGTGAGGTAGAGACATATCATTTCGTCACGTGTTTTTCTGTCTCCTCTCTTTAAATCTTCCTTTGATCTTTATCTCACATATCCACCACTTTCTTATGACAATAAATGCATGCATATTTACATACATATACATACACACGTATACATATACGCACATATACGTACACACATACATGCACATACGTTGTTGGCACTCCGTCGCTTACGACGTCGAGGGTTCCAGTTGATCCGATCAACGGAACAGCCTGCTCGTGAAATTAACGTGCAAGTGCCTGAGCACGCCACAGACACGTGTACCCTTAACGTAGTTCTCGGGGAGATTCAGCGTGACACAGAGTGTGACAAGGCTGACCCTTTGAATTACAGGCACAACAGAAACAGGAAGTAAGAGTGAGAGAAAGTTGTGGTGAAAGAGTACAGCAGGGTTCGCCACGATCCCCTGCTGGAACCTCGTGGAGTTTCAGGTGTTTTCGCTTAATAAACCCTCACAACACCCGGTCTGGGAATCGAAACCGCAATCCTATGACCGCGAGTCCGCTGCCCTAACCACTGGGCAATTGCGCCTCCTCCCATGCACATACATACATGCTTATATACACATAATTATATTTACATATAGATGCATACATACAACGTATAATTTTTGAATGCTGTCGTTATTAAATCATTGTCAATATTTTAAAAATACCCAAATTCCGCCCCGGTCGACTTTGCCCTTTATCTTTTCGGGATCGATAAAATAAGTACCAGTTGAGTACAGGGGTTGATATAATCGACTCACACTTCCTCTGAAATTGCTGGCCTTGTGCCAAAATTTGAAAATTAATATCTTAAACACTATGATCCAGACTGTAAGTTTTTGTAACGTTTACTGTTTCATATACTATAAAGATTAATACAGCATAATCTCTAAATATTTTAGCTAGATAAACAAATTTAAATGTGAAATATAAAAACAAATTTTCTATCTTTTATGTTATTTGAAACTGCATATTAACTTCTCGAAGACTTTTTTTTTTGAATGAGGAATTTTAATAACGACAGTATTGCATTGTATTGTGAGAATATATTTTGTGTGAACTAGAATTGTCTTTTTGTATTGTTACAGAGACTGGCAACAGTACTTTAAATATACGTGATTTGATATCAATATATACAAATTCAAATACGAAATCGTTCCCTCGGGAGTTGAAACAACTTTCCCACATTTCTGAAAGGCATGATTTTTAAATGAGAAATATTAATATCATATTTAAATCTTTAACGGTTCTTGTCTAACATTTATAGCCCAACCTCATTCTAGGACCTCAAAGTAATGCTTGATATTCCTGTGCAACTAACGCAAAGCTTGCAAAAATTGCGTCTTTGAATATGAGACAAACTGGAACAATACCTTGAAAGAGGCTGTTGTCTCTCAATCACCGAGCAATACGGGGATTCTCTTTGTTCTTATTTTCTTTCTGTTCTCCATCCTGTTCTCAACAACTTTCGCATTATCACCAAGATAACGTGACTTACTGTATCAGGCGCAAGAGTAAAAAAAGCCACACATTGAGTTTATCTCTACTAAGTAATCCTTAGTGAAGATACTGTACAGTCCATGGCTGGTACAAAGGACTTGAACAGTGTGAATTACCAGCAACAATAAACTTCCAGTCAGGAGATTCTTTGTCCACGAAAATGAATTAATCTTCGTTCCATGTAAAAATATTATACGGAGATCAAACGATTGGTAACATCTGACTAATGAGGAACAGTTTTCCTCGATGCTTGTGGAAGAATAGGCAAATCATTTTTGCTCGACTCAATTTTGGCAAAAATTTATTCACTCAAGCATGTTGCAAACTACTTACATGTGGCAGGACTTCTTATTCTATTTTAAGATGTCACTCAACATTATTCTGTTTTTAAAATGCCACTTAACCTTGCACACACTGACAGTCCAGTGTGCCATATTGGCAAAGTGTCGTGTATATAATATAAAAAGATGTTCTGAAGCAGGCCAAGCTGAATGTATGAGATTAGGGTGCAATTCCTCATAGACCTACATTTGAGACTTTTAATTGCACCTTTAAAGATCTCAAAGGCAGCACTAATATCTTTGGCGGAGTCAGTCTTGTATTCAGGTGATTTCAGATAAACTCTGTAAGTCATTCTAAAGAGTACACCTGGTAATAAGGTAGGGGTATGTCTCAAAGAATCCTATATTTAAGAGACGAGAGGAAAATATCTTCATTTTCCTGTGAGTTGCGATTCACAGAAATGTCTGAGAAACCTAGTTGCAATGATCAGTTACGACTTGTCACTGAGACAGTAAACATATCAAGATACCAAAATAAATTGTTTATTTGTCTCTCATAAAATTATAGAAACCATGAACATGCCATCCTAACTCCTAAAAATGACATTGTGTGATATATGAATGTTACTATTATTCGATATGTAGCAGCCATGGTTCAAGTCAGTTCAAACTGTAGCTGACGTGAACGATACTGCTTGATATCCAACAGAGATTCTTAATTCTCTTAGGTCCACTGCAGTCCCTCTTCAAAATCTAGAACTAAAAGTAGGAGCAATCATTTATGTTACAACAAATTTTGGAAGTACCAGCATTCTAACCGTCAAAATTCATGTCCTACGTGCCCGAATCCAGTATTATCTTTCAAGAAAGATGCATTCATTCTGAGCATTTTCCTCATCCTATTTTAGCTCAAGCGCGTCTAGTTTCTAGTGACAGAATCTTTTTCTTTTACTATCAACATAAGGCAGGAATAATCCCTAAGATTCACTGGAATTCAACTAAAAAAATCCATATTTTTTCTCATGGTCTGCTCTATGTTGCATGCTCAAGCAAATATCTTTTTGCCAGAGCTCTAAAATGAAGAACAAGAAATCTTATCTAACCTAACTCTCTTAAAACACATCTATGTTAGAATTACTTCAGTTTCATGTATATATTTATATAGCATCACGTAGAAATATATAAAGTAAAATATAAGAATGTCATAAAATGGAAATTATCAATAAACAGGGTTTAAATAGTTTCACACGTTAACAGAAGCTTGTAAAATATTCAACTTTTGCATATTTACGTGCATTATAATAAAAAAAATCTAAAAGAATTTTATGAATGCTTACTATATGTCAAAACAAGATCTTTTAAAAGTCACTATTTCTACATATTCAGTACCTAGAAACTCCGAATGTATCGGCCTAGTATATGAATACGAACATTCAGACAAACATAGATACACATACCCAAAAACATACGCATATACAGGGGTTGGACAAAATAATGGAAACACCTTAAAATTTCAAACAGAATAATTTTAATATGGGATAGGACCGCCTTTGGCAGTAATCACAGCTTGAATTCGACGAGGTATGGACTCGTACAAAGTTTGAATTGTTTCCAAAGGAATTTTTGTCCATTCTTCAGCTAAAACAATCTCTAGTTCTTGTAGTAATGATGGTGGAGGATATCGACTCCTTACTTGATTTTCTAAAATGCACAATAAATGTTCAATAATACTGAGATCTGGGGACTATGGTGGCCAGATAAGATGTTCAACTTCACTAGAATGTTCCACGTACCATTCAGTAACAACTTTAGCTGTGTGAATTGCTGCATTATCATCCTGAAAGATTGCATTTCCATCCAGAAACAGTTCCACAACCATAAGATGAATTTGATTAGATAAAATGCTTAAATAATCTTGACTATTAATTCTGTCCTGAAGGAAAACCATTGGTCCAATGGATTTCCAAGATACGGCCCACCAGATCATCACAGATCCTCCTCCATGTTTAACAGTTGAAAGAAGGCAGTCCGAGTCAAATGCTTCTTTTGGCTGTCTCCACATGTATACTCGGCCAGTGGTCGGAAAACGGTAAAGGATGACTCGTCAGAGAAAATAACATTTTCCACTGCTCTAGGGACCAATTCTGTAGGTTTTTGCTCCACTCTAAACGCTTTGCAACGTTTGTTTTTGAAAATAGTGTTTTCTGATTGCAGCCCTCCTGTGAAATCCGGCTTTGTGTAGCTCCCAGCGAACAGTTTTTGTGGAAAGTGGATTCTCGAGGTGGTCATTAAGCTCTGCAGTAATTTTGGTAGCTGTACTTTTGCGATCCTTTCTAACCATTCGCGTAAGAGTCCGATGGTCCCTATCTGAAAGTTTTGGTATTCTTCCGGAGTTTTGTTTCGACGAGGAGGTTTTTTTCTTCTTTCTCAAAGGCTGTCATTACTTTCAAGCCAGTACTTCTTGAAACACCAAACATTTCGGCTGTTTTCGTTATGCTAGCTCCTGCCATACCAGCACTAACAATATAACCTTTTAGAAAGTCCGATTAAACAGCTTCCGGTAGTTGGGCCCTGGTTCAGGAGTTCGAAAGATTTGAAGAGCGCAGAACCACCTCTTAACCACTATTGTTTTTAGGTCTACTCTAACCCAGAGTAGTAACATCTGTCAGGTTTACAGTTATAGGTTAATTAGAATATCACGGAGTTGCTTCCAGAAGAAGGTCGCTCAAAGACATCCCAATGGACCCAAGTCAGAGGAGGGTTTTCCGCTCTTTACCTGTCATCTACAAGAAGGTAACGCCATACAAATCCTGCATATTGATAACTACTGGGCTCGTGGCACTTATTGCACTGAACCAATACAATTTTTTAAGGATGAGAGAGTGGCACTGGTTCGGCACAGAACATGCCCATTATACTAATAAACTCCTGCTGCTTTGTGGGGTAGTTTATCGAACGTTTCAAAAAAAGGTAATGTAATGTAATAAGTCCCTATAGAAAATCCAGAGAGAGGGACCCTAAAGTTACACTAAACCAACATGTAGCATACCCTGTGGCTCCTGAATGCTGTGAATGTACTGACTTAGCTTTCTTTCGTGGAGTAACCATGAGTGGAGAGGTGGCAAGTGTACTTGAGGGCTAGGCACTTGCTTCTGGAAATAACTTCAGGGACAGCGCAGGTGGTTAAGATGATGTCTTCACAATATCGTCAACCAAAGGCGAAAAATAATAACCATGTATACATATATACTACCTCAGTAACTAATAATGGTAATAATAAACCTTTCTACTATAAGCACAAAACCTGAAATTTTGGGGCAGGTATCCAGTCGATTTCATCGACCCCAGTACTTGGCTGGTACTTAATTCATCGACCCCGAAAGAATGAAAGGTAAAGTCGAACCTCGGTGGAATTTGAACTCAGAACATAAAGACGGACGGTAATGCTGCTGAGCATTTCGTCCGGCGTGTTAACAATTCTGCCAGCTCGTCATCAATAATAATGTTTTAAATTTTGGTCTGAAGCCAGTAAATTTGGGGAAAGAGAGGCAATCGATTGCATTGACCCCAGTAACTAACTGGTTCATTATTTTATCGACAAAATTGACTTCAGCGGAAAATGAACTCCGAACACAAAAGCTGAAGCAAATACTGCAAAGAGTAATAATTGTTTGCTGCATAGGTACAAAGCTTGAAATTTGATGGAGGTGTCAGCCGATACAATCGCATCCAGTATTTGATAGGTACTTCGTTTAATTGAGCCTAGAAGGATGAAAAGCAAAATCAAAGTTGACCCCGGCAGAATTGATCCAAAATGTTAAGAGTAGGAACAAATACCGTAAACACTAATAACATCGTCGTAAATAAAAGTCTCTCTTGAAGATTGTAATTTTGAGCTGGTGTTTGAATTGAAAAATATCCTTTGAACATTTTGTAATGGCTGATATGAAGTTATACTTGAAAAAAAATTTCAGCATTTTTAACTAGTGGGTAATAAAAGTGATTTAAACTCATCCAGATTTAGAGGTGCACACACACACACACACACACACACATACACACACACACACACACACACACACACACACACACACACACACACACACACACACACACACACACACACACACACACACACACACACACACTCGTACGCAGCCTGCTGAGTAAAATATTGTCCATCATGTCATACAATTTTTTTTTAGGTAATGAAAAATGTTTATATACAATTTTATGACACCGTAACCTAAAAATAAAGGAAAAAAAAAACTGACGCTGTGCATGGTTTAGGACACAATAAATCAATATTTTTGAAATGAGCCACTAATATTCAATCCGATTTATAACAAACTCTGAGTTATAACAGAAAGTGATTGGGATATTTTTTAACTTTCGTTCACCGTCAGAGAATTGTTGTGATATTGGGGCAGATTATTGATTGTAGATAGCTCTGTCCATATTATTAGGACGGTTATGGGAAATAATAATTTAAAATATTAAGATTCCCTTAAATTCTCATTCTCATGCATTTTCCCATTTAATATATAAATTTCCCATAAATCTTGCACAGTGATGCTGAAGTAGTTTTAAGTTTCTTTCTCTGCACCCACAATCCAATAATAAGAATGTAAAGTATTTCTTGTTGTGTCGAACAACATATATTACCACAGTTATGATTACATACGTAAATGATACTCTATAATAGGTAGCATCTGTAGATATAAACACTGAGAAAATATACACATAAAGCATTTACCCTGGAGACAGCATTTGAACATTAAATCGGCAGAAGGAAGCTGAGCTAAGCATCTCAGGTTATTCCCATGGAACTAGTTATGTCTTTCGCGGAGTGGTAGGTATACTTCAGTTGTAATTCTAATTTCTTTTTATTAACCATATTTAAAAAACACTTCCTGAAATTGTGCTACGAACACAATTGAGCGACGTGTATGAATACATACATGCATGCATACGTACATTTATACATATACATATTATATTTGTGTGTGTGAGCATGTATAACAAAGTCAACAACGAAAATATACTGAAAGTTGTACACGATAAATTCTTAATTTATTAAAATTCCTTTTGCAGACAGAAAAAGGAAAACAAAAACCTGACAATAGTTGTTAGTAACTCTTAGTGCAAAGGAACAGAAACGTAATAACTTCAAGAAATTAAGAATAATTTCATAAAGTTAAATAAATATTCTTTGGGAACAAAGGCCACCATAACTTTATTTCGGAGACGAGGTATAGCCATGGATTCATTTAAGCTTAGTTTGACTTCATCGATGTAGCATAATACTTTCCGTCTCTGAAAAGATATAGATAATTAAATAAATACAGAATAACTTTAATACATTTTTGGTCAAAAGTAATTTGCATAAATAAAATGAAGTGTTAAGAGAATATAACTGGAAGGAGTCGTTGGCATGAAATTGCATAAATTGACTTAGGAACCAGGGGACATGCTGAGTACCATATATGATGAATTATAAATTTAAGATTTCTTTCACGGACAGACAGGAGAAAGCAAAACCTAGCGATAATTATCAGTGACTTTGAATCTGAAAAGCAGATTATTTCAGCAAATTAAAAGTATTTCACGGTTGAATTAACATGCTTATTAAATAAAGCAAAATCTGATCTTGTCTCCGAGTTGTTCGAAAAAGTAAAAAATATAGAGACGCATGTGCAGGAAGGACATGATCTGGTCTCTCATACAGGCCTTACAATGTCATTCTAAAAATAAATAATCACATCACCAAAATCTCGAAGCAATGAGGTAAGGCATGATTAACTCAAAACAATGTGAATAATTTCACTGAGTAATCTGAATGCTAAAGAGTTAAGTTGGTATCTGTTACCTGATAAAACACAATCCAGCCTGTTTAGTTTTGTGTTAGTTATTAAAAATTTTCATTACAGTAATATAACTGGGAAACAAACTCTTGTCCTGGACGTCAGACCCTCTTAGTTGTTGTCAATAAGGTTAAACTCCTATCCATAAATACAGCTGACGTTAAAGTAACAAACAGTATTAAAACGCCTGCTACAAATTACTATATTTTCTTGTAGGTAAAATAACCCAATGGTCTGATCTATTATAACAATTTAAGGTAAACCCATTTATATTATATCGCGTACCGACATTAAGCTAATAATTGGGAGAGTTTTAATAAGTAATAGCAGAAGAAAAAAACATCTTATGAATAGGTAGGCGGCTAACTACAAATTGATACAGAGACAAATTATAGAGAAGTAAAAGAACAGTAGTATAAGACGACTGACTGGTGCCTGCCGTTATAGTAACAGTGATAGAGCAATGAAAAGCTAATTGAAAGATCTAATGTGGCTGCGAGTGTGACGTTTGAAAGCTGAATCTTTTACTTTAGTTCTGTCAATCATCATCGGTAATGAGAGGTGCTCCTCATGAGAGAATATTACACCATATTTTATAATAGCTAAATAAATATTTACATACTGTTTCTCACTGTTCGTCACACTAATTATTATTCATATTCATATTATTATTATTAATAATAATAAAGAAGTGGCAGTCTATAGTAGTTTAATTGGAAGAAGATTTAATTTCTCGTAGTCGCGGTATTCATAACATCTTTCGTTAAATACACAAACTTACATCTGTTTGACTTGTTTAAAAGGAAATATCGTGTAGACAATACACACACACACACACACACACACACACACACACACACACACACACACA
>NC_068989.1:58623286-58625982 GCF_001194135.2 Octopus bimaculoides
TACTCCAAGTCTCCCTGCCGCAATGCAGTTTACCGAAGATGCAAAGTCTGTACACTGCAACCTTTGTGTACACTGTACACTGTTAGCTTACTGTTCTTCTAGATTGTAAGCCTAATTTTTGCTGAAGATGATCCTTCAATGCGTTTGTAACTCGCAGACTCTAGAGCGATCCTGTTTGTGGTGGTGGAGTCTATGTATGTGAATTCATGGTCAGTTATCAACGATGATTATCAACACAGTTACTGATGGTGATGGTAGGGAAATGCTCAAAATCCCTGTTTCAACCCTTTCGTCGTCTTCAGAATCTTTACAGGTTCTTGTGAGAATATTCGTAAGGCGTTGCAGTTGCTCATCCGAATGTGTTTCCAGTGCTGCGTCATCTGTAAAGAACATGTCTCTGATCAGTACTTCATGTACTTTAGTTTTCATCCTCGACCGGGACAAAATGAGCAGATTTCCGTCTGATCTTGTTTGAAGGTATACACCATCGGTTGACGTTCCAAGAATGAGCTTCTGTATAACAGTGAAGATATTAATGACTTGTAGGGACACCGTATCTCGTTATGCAACCATAATATATTACAAAGTATATTGAACGTTTTATAAGTCAGTAAGACTTATGAAGAAGATGTCGAATAGATGTCAGACTAGTTTTGAGTGTGAAATTCTTCACTCTTTTTTGAAAAGAGGTATTTTGGTTTTTAGCCGAATGTGGTGGTTACTTTTATCAGCAATCTACTTTTCTAGGAATTATGGAGCAATCCTGTAACTTGGTCCCTGGTCAATACAGTTTCTTCCTGTTATTTTTTTAATAGACTTTTGATCAAGCGTGTAGCTGAATCGTGATCGGATAACCGCTGCTCCGTAAGAGATTTCGATTCTGGCGAACGTCAAACTCGGCCATTGCTATTTTTTTAACTTCAGCAGATGGCCACTTATCCACAAATTCCATTTCCATTTCCCATCTGTTTGATTCTGTACTCGACGGATAAACATTTCTAAAGTTCTTCTCCCTCACTTCCGATATATACATACTTGGTATCTTCTGTGGAGATGGATTCCACAGAAGATTCTAAGTATGTATATGTAGAATTGAGTATCCACAATTCTAGCTTTAAATCTCGAGCGAAAACTAACAGTGCCTTTTTATCTAGGCTCATTCATAACCCACCAAACTAATTCAGTTGTGTACAGTTTAAAATGGTCCATTGTTACCCAAACCAAACCGTATAACAACAAATGCGATAAAAAATCTTATCTATTATGCAATGCAGCAACTGAACGAAGCGACCTTGTTCTTAATTGCCGACACAAATTATGTAATACCTTCTTAAGGTACAAATAAAACTGCCTTCCCAATATTTCCCGAGCTAATCCTCCTAGATTAGTCCCGCCCACTTGAATTTCTTCAATGTATTTATAACATATACTTTTTAAATCTATCTTTATATATTTCATTAATTTTGTATTCCCTTTATATCTTCCTTTTTGCATATGGAAATATGTGCGCGTACCCATGCGTGAATACCTGCGCTGATAGTATGGGCGCACTGTGAGTGTACGTGTGCGCGCGCGGATACGCGAATACGTATGTATATTTACTGTAAAGTCGTAAGCGACCAACTTTAAATTATTATGTTCTCCCTCAAAGACTAAAACCTTCAACTCCTATCTCTCGCTCATTCTACTTCCTCTTCGTCTTTCATTACAACTCCACCCAACTCCTACTCCTAAATTTTTTGACCTCTTCCATTTCTTTTTTCTTATTCTTGACCATTTCATCTCTTCTAAATTTTTAATTTTTTTTCTCTTCTCTCACTTTTCTTACTGATAATTTTATTTCTTCATATATGTCATATTTGTTTTTTACTCTGTTCTTCCAGCTTCTTCACTCATTATATGTTCGGCGAGTTAACGACAATGGAGCCTTGATATAATTAAGGTATTTTCGTTCTGATTAGTAGCTAACTGAGTACCCCTCTTTGAGTAATTATTACATCAGAGGGTCAATTAGCTAGGAAACATGTGTAGCCTGGATTTTACCTGCCCTACTCCCTCAATTTGGATTTTTATTCGCATTCATAGCAACTGAAGTTGCCAACCGTTAGCTATAATTTTTTTTTCAGTTTATCGAACTACGATATGGGAAAAGCTTACAACCTTCGACGCCAATAAATCATTATTGTTCCTCAACAAACTTCCTACACTTAGATCATTGGATCTTATAATTATACACACACATACACACACACGGGTAAAGATTCACTGCGGTCCTGAATGGGCATGGGATTGTATCTAGAGAGTTCCCCTCATAGATACAAGTCCGGGCAAGGTTGTTTATGGCAGATCAGCCTCGACTCTTCACGCCACTGATGTTATCCAAAGGAAAGGTAAAGGCCGATACAGCTTAGTACTAGTGACATATCTATCTTTCTTTCTATCTATCTATCTATCTATCTATCTATCTATCTATCTATCTATCTATCTATCTATCTTTATATATATGTATGTGTGTATATGTATGTATGTATATATATATATATATATATATATATGTTAAATCTCTGAACGAGGTGTTAACAGTAACTGCACGATAAAGTGAAGTATATTTGCCATTTAAATGTGGCTGACCCCTAAGGGTGGATGTTACTGTTGCTTTTAGCCCCAGGAGAACATCTCCTCCAGCTGGCTTATCG
>NC_068989.1:58627765-58632160 GCF_001194135.2 Octopus bimaculoides
ATATATATATATATATATATATATATATACATATATATATACATATATATATACATATATATATATATGTATATGTGTGTGTATGTGTGTGTGTTTTATGTATGTGTGACTAATTCATAAATATTTTATATAATTTTGTGTAACGTTACATACTTCTTGTACATGTGTGCGCGTGAGCGCGCGAAGTCGCAGGTTTTGGTTATTTTTATAGTTTATGCTCATTGCTCCTTGGATATATAAATAGCGGTAACAGAGAATAAAAGAGATTTAGAGAGAGACACTCTGCACGTGTATCCATATAAAGTTAGCAAGAAATGAGGAAAAAGGAAGTGAAAACTAAAAAATTCGAGAAGATTGAATTGGTAAATTTTCGAGTGGATTTCTCGTTTCTCCAATTAATGAAAGCACAGCTTGCATTCATTAAACAAGTGACGGCAACTCAGAGCTTTACACGCCTGCTGCATCTAGATCGTTCATCTAGATAGACACGTATTAGCTCAAACATTGGATGTGATTCTGCCAGACTGGATGGAAATAGTAAGAAAAAGAACAAGTAGGAAGAACTTTAGTTCATACATCAAATTTCCTTCCTAACTTACCTTTTTTTCAGTTATAAATATTTCAACTTGTATTGCAGAGATATGACATTAACTTTTCAAATCCATTTCTAGGAATAATATTTGTGATTTATTAATGTACAACTTTATTTATTTATTAGAATTTTTCCTAGAAGGAAGGACCTGATTTCTAACAAAGAAACATAAACCCTATCATTTAAATTTGGATGTCAAATATTGAACTTTACGTTTGTTTTTGTTTGGGATTAAAGTTCTTTTCTTTGCAAAATCTAAACCGGACACTAACAAAGTGGCTAAGTTCTTGTTTTAGTCAAGACAGCTCTTGTGGTTCGTGGTTATATGAACTGGTTGGTGTGTGCATTTTTGTGTATATCTGTGTGCGAACGGATAAACTTGTACTAATAAAGTGGGCGTGCATATCACTTTACTAGGCAAGTGTGTGCGCTTCATTACTGTTTATCTTTGTGTATGTTTTATATTCACATGTGATTGTGTGCATGTTATTTACCAGGTGTCTCAAATATATGTATGTATGTATGTTTGTATGTATACGTGCAAATTTGTATGTTTTGTTTTATGTATGTTTTCTCATGCATATACTTGCATATTTAGACTTGCTCACATATACTTAAATGATAAACTTCTAGAACGTTTTACAGATTCTTACAGTTCCAGTGATGGCTTGGATCTGTAGTCTTCGAATCAGCTTTCTCCCTTCTAGTTTCTCAAGATTGGTATTTAGATAGTGTGTTACATATCTCACTGTTCCAATAATTACAGGTATAAACCTGAACTTGTGATCTGAATAGAGTAACATATATGTTTGTATGTATGTATTGATCTGTTTTGTTTTATACACTGTAGATATACATATATCTGTATGTCTATATATGTGTGTGTGTGGAGGCGCAATGGCCCAGTGGTTAGGGCAGCGGACTCACGGTCATAGGATCGCGGTTTCGATTCCCAGACCGGGCGTCGTGAGTGTTTATTGAGCGAAAACACCTAAAACTCCACGAGGCTCCAGCAGGGGATGGTGGTAAACCCTGCTGTACTCTTTCACCACAACTTTCTCTCACTCTTACTTCCTGTTTCTGTTGTGCCTGTAATTCAAAGGGTCAGCTTTGTTACACTGTGTCACGCTGAATATCCCCGAGAACTACGTTAAGGGTACACGTGTCTGTGGAGTGCTCAGCCATTTGCACGTTAATTTCACGAGCAGGCTGTTCCGTTGATGGGATCAACTGGAACCCTCGACGTCGTAAGCGACGGAGTGCCAACATATGTGTGTATACACGTTCTTACTACAAGCTAAATTTTTGCAATATTTCGCAATTTAAAAATTGCTTGACTATCTTGAAATTTATTTATTACCCGTGCCTTTTCTGATTTTGTGAAGTTTATCTTCTCAACATTGTTTTTGTTTGGACGTAGTATCTGCAGATTTTTTTATTAATTCCGTATAAATGTTTTCTTTTTATTTTATTTTAAACATTCAGTTAACGTCTCTTTGACAAGATTTCTGTTAATGTGCATATTTTCTTCTATTTGTCCCAGCACATTATTTCTGATCTGTTGCACCTTTTACTGAGGTTTTTGATAGCAATATTGAATCAGTATTCTTTCATATTACAGGTAAATATACCCTCTACCTCACTGTCACTTTTAATAGTTTGCCCTGTAGGAGTATCTGTTCTATGGATTGTATTGTACACTTTCAATGTATCATAGATAGATAATATTGTCGTGACACTTTCCAGAAGTTACTTATGATGTGAGTCACATCTTCGAATTGAGTCACATTTACCATATTTAGGTGTTTTACTTGCAGATATTTTGTTATTTCCTGTTTCTGGATTACAAAAGAATGTTATTCAGAATGAGTGCTTATATAACGGTTGTTGACACAAGGTAGACGGCTTTGGTTATTTCCGTTACTGCCAGTTTTAAATTTTCAAACATCATAATCATGCGTCACTTTACGTTGATAAACATACATTCTATCGTCTGATGTTCTATTACTGTAGAACTGTGCAACTTCCGTAGGTGCCTATGATTATCCATGGACACTAGTCAAGGAATACTCTCTGAAAAGCTTTCTAAATTTTAGGATCCTATTTGCTTCGTGTTTACAAGGGTACACAACATCGCTTGGTGTTTAGTAGGAGCTGTACTTAAGCTCTTCTGATTTGCTGATCTTTTACAAAGATCAGTTTAGCCTTTTATTCAGGTAATATTCATAAACCACTTTGAAGCAGAGCAGGGCTGCTGCTGCTGCTGCTGCTGCTGTTGCTGCTGCTGCTGCTGCTGTTGCTGCTGCTGCTGCTGCTGTTGCTGCTGCTGTTGCTGCTGCTGTTGCTGCACACACGGATGCCTTCAGTTCTAAATATTGTAGACCGTGTTGTTCTCTTGTATTACTGCTGTTGGAGGATTTATAAGTAGTTGCTTTGAATGAGTAACGATATGAAGGGACACACCTAGAAGATTATTTCACTCAGCTACTCAGCTGTTTTGGATGGGTCCTAGTTGAAGAATATTTGATGGCGTAAAACTGATGGCCAGTTTAGAAAACCATAGGTTTCAGAAGACAGTAAGTTGTTGCACAGTATTTGAAAGTGTGGTGATTAGGCAGTGTTCGAACGACTCATTAGATACAAAAACGATGGTAGGGTAGCAAATGTTGCGTTTATAGCGTCTATTAACTAATCAAGAGTACAAGTAGGTCAGGATGGTAAACTATTCGGCTTTTTCGCCAGTAGCACCGGTGTTCAAGAAGTGCGAGCACAAAGTGATGAGGACATTGTAATCATAAAAAGCAATGATTTCAGAGGTGAGATATTACATAGATATCCTTGATCGCGGAGGAGAGATGATGGAATTGTTGGTGGTGATTCGAGGAGATCGGACAGTAGTAAAATCAACAGATGAATTTAGAGAAGAGCGGGAGAAGGTTTTAAGCCAGAGTAACTGGAAGTCTTTCTTGTTGTTATCCAGGTGGAAGGATAAGTGGCAGGGATAACAGGTTGTACATATGGACCTAAGGAAGGGTATAAATAAGAGGCAAGCAATTTATTTTTCAGAAAGAAATAGGATATGTGGCTTGTGTTGGTATGTAATGATGAATAAGATCAAATTTGTACCAAAAGCATTAAATAGAAGGGAGATTTGTTCAGTGGATTTCATGTGATTACGGTTTGTATTTATTTTAATTGATTTTTTTTAGATTGGAAGACATAACCACGAGCAAGTAACCCAGCTACATGTCTGTGGCTTGTTAATGGACTATTAAAATCCTGTACTCGAAGGAGCGACAATCATGAGCGGGGTAAAGAAGGTACCATCGATAACTCCACAAAGTCAACCATAAAGCTATCTGAAGGAGTGACTCTGAAAGAAAATCTCTCCATCTTAGCTCTCTAACAAACAGTGGTACTAGTTAAAGGAAAGTACACAATATATATTTTGCAAAATGATGTTAAAATTGTAAGAGAAAGACACCAAACTCAACAAAGACACACACAAGCACGCGCGCACATACACATACGCACACGCACGCACACACACACACACACACACACACACACACAAACATACATACACATACGTGGACACACAGACACAAAAGAATGCACAACACAAACACATACACATACACTTGCACACACAAGCACGCATGCACACACACATACAAACACATGAATATGTAGAATACATACAGACAGACGCGCATATATACACACATACATACATACACACATACATGCGTACATATATGCATGCACACACGCACGCACGCACACACACACACATACACACA
>NC_068989.1:58632170-58654153 GCF_001194135.2 Octopus bimaculoides
CACACACACACACACACACACACACACACACACACACACACACACACACACACACACACACACACACACACACGCGCAACAATAACGGACAGAGTCTATAGTCACTGAATCACCGAGAAAATTGCAAAAAGGCAACGAAAGAACTTTGACAAAAAAATCAGATATTTAATAAATGAGTGAAATTGAAGCAGTGTTTGTGTTAATTATATTGGCATGATGACTCTTCCTAGACACAACAAAATTTGTTTCAACACACAAATTCACATAAAGAATTTTGCAAACCAGATACAAAAGCGAAGTAGAAAATAGTTAACAATCTACTACTTAAAGAATGGTTTGGTTATATATATATATATGTGTGTATATATATTTATTTATTTCTCTCTCTCTCTCTCTCTCTCTCTCTCTCTCTCTCTCTCTCTCTCTCTCTCTCTCTCTCTCTCTCTCTCTCTCTCTCTCTCTCTCTCTCTCTCTCTATCTATCTATCTATCTATCTATCTATCTATCTATCTATTTATCTATCTATCTATCTATCTATCTATTTATCTCTCTCTGTCTCTCTCTGTCTCTCTCTGTCTCTCTCTCTCTCTATATATATATATGTATGTGTGTGTATGTGTGTGTGTGTATGTGCGCGCGCGTGTATTACGTTCAGTGTGGAAGAGCGATTGCTATTATTTTGAAATCCAGGCAAAAATTCCTCATTGAACTATCATAAGATTACACGGCCTATCTCTTATGGTAGCAATCAAAACAATTGTCATGACTACTGGAAATCCATGCTCATCTTCTGAGTTTGCGCGTAGGAAGTTTGCTACGATGGCAAATTTGCGAGCATCGCATTTCTATAAACGCGCACGTATATATGTACATTAGCAGGAGAGTGGAGGGGAAGCGAAGGGGAAGGGGAGAGAGAAGAGAAGAAAAGAGAGAAAAAGAACCCTAAAATGAAGGAAAGATAAAATATGAAGGGAAAGAGATGGAGAAAAGAGACAAGGAGAAAGTGGAAGGAAGGAGGGAGAAGAGTGGGAGGGAAAAGGAATTGGACGTAGAAACAGAAATACATGTGAGGAAATATACAGTGGGGGCTTTAATATAAAAACATCTAGAAAGAGCGAGAGGTATATGTGTTTTAATATTAAGACAGAGATTGTCACCCCCAGTATACACGAGAGGAAATTTAGTCTCAGACACTAGGCGCGCCCCCATAATCCACATACGACCCTTACTCTTTCTAGATTTTTGTATGATATTGGTTCTCATCATATGTTTCCTGAACTCTGTTTCGTTTCTCCGCCCAATTACTCTTTTCTCTCCCTTCCCCTCTCCTTTTTACTATTCCCCCTTTTCTTTTTCCTTCTTTTCATGGTTTCTTTTCTATTTTTCTCTCTATCCTCTTTCCCTTCTCGAGATCTCTTTCCTCTGACTCTCCCTCTCTCACTCACCCTCTCGACCTTTTTTCACTTCGCTCTCCACTCTCCACCCTGTCCACCTCTCTACCTCTTCAACTCCTCATATTCCACATATGTATGGCTGCGTGCCTCACGCTTATAAATATCAAGATGCAACGGGCAGATGCGACAGCCTTAATGTTGTCATTCAACCTGTTTGAAATAGAAGCTAAGTATTCCTCTAATCGAATTCTATCATCTTAAAAGGAGAGTGGACACACTGGATAGTGTAGTTCTAGATACACTATGACTGAATAGAAGCTGGGACAGTTACGGATGTAACGCCTTTGATCATGTAATCAGAAATGACTTGGGGCTAAGCAAGGATGTGTACATACATATATTAATACGTCATTGTATGTTGTTAAGTGTACACATTTCGCATATGCATACACAAATAAATACGTATGTATATACATATGTATACACATGTATACACAAATAAACACATATGTATACACTTATGTATTCATTTTGTTGGTGGAAACATTTACGATATTTTTTGTCATTAAAACGTGCAGTGAAGAGTGCAGTAATGAATGAATGGATGTAAAACGAACAAAAATGCTGAAATAATGAAATAATGGAAATGAAAACCAGCAACTTTGTAGTAGTCTTCTTAACCAGAAAACAAATTGGAGAAGAAATACAGGATGAGAACTGCTCCGCTTAACTTGACGACATATTTATCATGTCAGAATGAGGTATCTATGCCAGCCATACTGAAATGTGGACGGATGCGTTAGTTTAGCGGAATATCAAAATATTTCTTTATATTTTATTTAAAGAGAAATTACAGAAGGAGTGTTTTTTTTTTAAATTTTAGCGTTTTTATAAGAGATACTTGTGGGATGAAGTTCGAACTAAACTGATAGCAGTTGTATTATAAAACATAATTGAAATAGAAATCAGTTCAGACAACCGAGAATAGGGAGCTAGTTTGTTTATCTATATTTAATTCTGGGGTCTGGGACGCTTGAGTTTTACCATTGAGATGCCAGGAAGTTTGAATGGATACGTTACTATTTAATGAATCTTCAGGATTGTAGCTAACGATTCAACCAAGATTATTTCCACCCCACTACCTTGATTGGAAGAAATGTAAATGATATGAGACAGTTGTCGACATTATAAAGTTAGAGATAAGCTATCGTTAAACTTAATACGTTATAACTTAGAGATAAAGTACTAGTAAACTTAATACGTTATAAAGTTAGAGATAAGCTACCGGTAAATTTTATATGCAATTTTCGATTTGAAGCCACGAAAAAGACAAAACGGTTGAAGTAAAATTCTTTTTTCTTTCCTAAGAAAAACTCAAAGGAAAGTTTATGTTCAGTATAACATATTCATTATTTGGTGAATTAACAAAAATGTATTAAAAAATGTGGATGGAAAGATTAAGCTATTTCAAGTCACTGGAATATTTTTTTTAATTTCTAAGTTCCAGGAAAGATTTTACAATTTTATGAAATATCTTCGTTATATATCTGATTCGTTTGGAAAACATTTTGAATTAGAATGATATTCCACAGGCAACAAAGGCATAAAATCCCTAAGTACTTTACCGACTGATGTTCTGTACGTGCAGTGAATATTGGCTGCATATAAGGTAGTCATTTACTACCGCTTGTCACCTTGTAAATTTACAATCAGAAAAGCAAAATATCTCTTTGAACATCGTACAGACAGCAAAGTCTCCCTGCTACTGAAATTGCTGTAGAGACTTTTGGCGCCTTAAAAGGAGGGTGTCTACCAGAATCCTCCTAACTATTACTCCTTAAGCAAGATAGCTGTTAGCAACACCCCCACTGAAAAGATGCTTTCCTTTTCAACTCCTCACTGCACACATTATATATATAAAAAACTTCTCTCAGAATTTACTTCTCACATACACAGTCACTGCATGAAAAAAAAAAAAAAATGTCTGATCGCGCCAACTCAATAATACGGCTCACCACGATAGCATCATGTCAATGGCCCCAACAAAGTATATTTCAGAGTTATTTATCATCTTTGATACACTCTTCAAAGCTTCTTTTCTCCCCTGTCACTTCACTTTCTCAGTCGCCTGCAAGAATCTTCTGCCAGATGGCTGTACAAAAGACAGACATTTTTCTCTCTGGCTAAACTCTCAGGGTAAAGAAGGAGATACTGCCTTTCAGTGAGTGAGAGTGGCAAGGCTGGTGAGGTTGAGTGCGCTATCTGAATAATGCTTCCCCATCTGGGACCGCGTTGCCACTTTTGAGAAAAATCTCAATTTTGTAGTGGGTTGGGAGATTTTAATGTTGAGATGCTCTCAAAAGAGTTACTGGAGTAAGTGAAATGAATTAGTTTTGAGCTAGAACTGAAACCGGCTAGCACAATCAATATCTTCCTAACTTTCAACTAAGATTAAAGTACGAAAATATAATGACTGCGGTCTTGATATCAATAATATCGATTTTTTAACATACTTACGTTGCTTCGAGTTTGAGAGAAGTGTAGAATCGACTATGCCGACACTGGAAATATGAAAGAAAAGTTGTCCTCAGCGAGATTTAAAAACAGTCCGTACAACGATGTAAGTTAGATGCCAAAAGCTGTGGGACTCCTCTCTACATATAGTGTCTGCCAGTGCACCCCCATCTTTTCTTATAAATGTTTTTGAACTGAAGTGTTCAAAAATATTAGAACATTGTGAGGCTGATGATAACTGACATACTTGAAGATTTTGACTTCATTTGTGTTGCAATTCTGGTAGAGTCATCATTCTTAAAAGTATATTCCTCTGATTCTATTAGTACTACAAACTAAAGAAAACAGTCAGTGATACTCCCGATTGCAATTGTGAATTTTATCACTTATATACTAGTCATGACTACTTACATCTACATTGACTGGGCCCCTTAAAGCTAAGTGTCTTCTACATGGAGACATAACTCAGTGATAGTAAATAAGAACTATTAACCTGACCATTTTCAGATCGTTAAAGTGTAACAGAAAGCAATATTTTATGGAGATGTTTTGAGTAAGAATAGTTTTCTGTTTAGATAGGAGGTGTCAAATGTTTTCTATTTAGGTTAGAAGGCACTTATGATATCGAAAAATTTGTTCAACACATAAACCATATTTATATTCAAATGAAAATATCGTTAATAACATGTATAACAATAAGTTATTATAGATCAGAGACAAATTCTTTTCAGAAGCTTCTATATGGTTTTTTTTGTTTCCTTCCTGGATTTTCAGCCCACACATTCGTCAGCTTGCATGTACATTATTTATACAGGTGCACCGTGCTGTGAGTATATCGCTCTGTATCTGCGCCCTCTCCGATGCGGTGCTATTTTATTTTTTTAATAATTTTCTTTTCTCAGATGTATTTCTTTTTGTTCCTTCAGTCTCTCTCACTATCCTACTTATCGACTAGAATGTGATGTTCTCACGATGCTCTGTTTATTATTCTGAGGCCTGACGATTTACATTCAACAGACTTTTTACTAATGAATGCTGAATCGTCAATATTGAGTTGGTAGCTTGTAGCCTACAACACTCTGCTTTAATTTACAAGAAACCACACTTCTATCCCCTTCCTCGTCTTCACTTTTCAAGTAAATATACTATAGCGAATGCAGGGGCAGTTTTTATGATGATAATTGACGCCTATTTTAAAGTGCAAAGAAAAATTTGACTATTAAAGCAAAGTTGCTGCTCAATATTTGCGCAGTATTTATTAATTCGTTTGAGGTATATTATGCATGTATGTATGCATGTATGCATGTATGCATGCATGTATGTATGTATGTATGTATGTATGTATGTATGTATGTATGTATGTATGTATATTTCTATATATATATATATAATACAGTACACCAGTAATATAATTTTGAAAATATCTGACATGAAAAACGGCGCAATTTAAGCAAACTCTCTATTCTTTTGAAATAAATGACAGACGATCATCTATTATTTCGTGATTTCATTCATCGCCATCTTGATCGTGATCATCATCGGGAATAGATTTTCACGATCCAACAAGTAACTTACGTGTTTCATACGTAAAGACAGCGGAAGTGATAGCGATGTTGATGATGATATTTGCTGCTAATTTTCCTGACACTTCTTTTATTAAGGTGCCATAAAACGAGGCTCTTGCGCAGCAGGAACGCTAGAGTACCAGACTAGATGTTCTGTAGCATATAGTTTCTTCCCACTAAGTTCTGACTCCAATTTCTTGTGAGGCTCGGTTTTGTTTTTCATTCCTCTGGAATAGATAAAAAAAAAGTCTGAGTATATACCGGAGTCAATATAATCGACAATAGAAAATTGAGAGTATTTGCCAACATGGCATATTTTATAATTTTATTACTTGTAACAATTAAGTTTTTTTTACATCAACTAACAACAACAACAACACTTACAACTTCTTTAGAAACATGATTTTTCGAAAATCTGCACTTATTAGTTTTCATAGAATGTGGAGAGTAAATGGTGAAAAATTGCAGATGCGTTCCATCTTTGTCAGATTGCACCATTGCTTTGATGCACGTCTCTAACATTTGATCTACTCTGGTGTACCTCAAGACCCGATCTTTCCCCCTATACTTTCCTTCTGATACATCAAGACGAAATTGTCGTAACCTTAACAACCATTCCTGCAAAGATGATATCATTATTTATTCCTTCCTAATCTTCCTCACCTAAGGTCCATCCAAGTGCAACCTAAACGCTTTACTTCAAATTTGCAGCTCTGAGTTTCTAAAACCGAAACAAAAGAATGTGAATTTGCATCCCCAGTGAATCAGTTTAAATTCTCCATTTGGAACCATTTCAATTTTCTTTCAACGTTCTAGGTGTCTGAAGTGGTGTTCAAATGGTGTTTTTTTTTTTGATACTTATATTGTATCTTTGAACTGTCAAAGGAGACAGGATTGGCATGATGCTCTTCGGTTAATCAAAGTTTTTCAATTCAGTATATATGCATATGCAACTCTACCTTATTAACACTTAGAAACTTGACGGTGCAACTCATATATTTACTGGAGTGGACTACAGTAGCGCCCACCCTCATGTACACGAAAATTAAACTCGCTCCTCTTCTCTAAAATTTGTATATTCCGATCCAACCTAGATCCATCCTTTCTTACATACACCCAAGCCACCATTCTCCCTCTTTTTCTTTGTACATTTCCGGAAAAAAAGCTCTGTCTTTAAGTTGCACTATAAAAATTATGTCTGAACATATATAAATTCTAATCTCCTCGCCCTGTCATTTACCTATCACACCTGGATATCTGCAACAAAGTCATCCACTTACTTTAGATCAATATTTTCCTCTCTTGTTCCTCCAAATACATCACCTTCCTCTACTTCGCTTCGAAGTTTTCAACGAACAACAGCACTTCGAACATAGCTTTGTCTCCATGACAGATATCTCTCTGAATTCACCCTTCTCTGATACAGTTGTCTTCGCTTATTTAACGCTTTTATTTATGAATTGCTTAGTTCAAAATCCCATGAAGAAATTTGGATCTAGTATCGGAAACAACGGAAATTCTCCCAAATTGTGCACTATATCACTACTCACAGTACTTCTTCAACTCAATCACGGTACATGTTTATGTCTACGTTGGTTGGACAACTGAAATTCAAGAGATGTTGATAACGACACTGTGCAAATCGGGCAATGTTAATGATATTCTATTGACATCGCCAAATGGTTAATATTAATATTTTGTAGTATTAGTTGTTCAGGGTGGTCAATTACTGACCGTCCTGAAAATCAGGTTGCAAACAACACATTACTTAAGATCGACTTTGCCAAACAGTTCCTTGGAATATGATTTAAGCACAATCTTCCACTAAAAGCAGTAATACTATTACGGGAAAATTAGGGCGGCGAGTTAGCAGAATCGTTCGGACGCCGGGCAAAATGCTTAGCGGCATTTCGACTCCCTTTGCATTCTGAGTTTAAATTCTTCCGAGATCGACTTTGCCTTTAATCCTTTCGTCGAGCACTGGGGGTCTATGTAATCGACTAACCTCCTCACCAAATTTCAGGCCTTGCTCGTATTGTAGAAAGGATTACGTAAGAATTAAAATCTAATAACATCTAGCTCATCACTGCAATTAAAGTAGTTGTGTATATTATTTTTCTATGATTAAATTAAACACCGAACTCATATTTGTGAGGAAAACACTCGTTAGAAATTGTCTATTCTTCAGTCGCTGGCAAAATAAACCATAAACTTGTAGTAATCTCATACAAAAGAATAAGTTATTTCAGTAACAAAGCAAATATTTAGTTAACCTTATATTGGAATTTCGCCTTTTATTGTTGACGTAGAAATAAATATAACCTTTACATTCAGAAAGCAACGAACTCCAAGTGAGCATCAGTCAGCAGAAAGAAGACATTAAAATTTACTGGAGAAAGAAATTGGTATTTCAAATATTGGTTTCAAATTTTGGCGCAAGGCCAGTAATTTAGGAGGAGCGGGTAAGTCGATTACTCGGCTCAACTGGTAGTTATTTTATTGGCTTCGAAAAGATGAAAGGCAAAGTCGACCTCGGTGGAATTTGAACTCAGAACGTAAAGACGGACGAAATTCTGCTAAGCATTTTGCTCGGCGTGCTAACGATTCTGCCAGTTCACCACCTTATCGATATTTCAAATATTACTAAAAACAAGTAAACTATACCGTTATGGTTATTGTGCTCAAGTTTTAGATTTGATAGTAATTAAAATATATTTAAGAAAATAGGCGCTTCATAATACATATTTTTGATTGTGTACCCTTTGGTCTTCCGTAAAACTGCTAATGAACTTATTGATGGCAAACAATAACAAACACAGGTGCCTAATGTGGCTATGTCACACCGCAGGAGGGTGTGCTTGAATAAAGAAATAAAAAACTGAGAAACATGGAAATAGAAGAGATTATTGACCAATGTGGAGGAAGAAATGAAGAAAGAAGAAAAGAAGAAAAAAAGAGGAGAGAGAGAAAGAGAGAGAGAGAGAGGGAGGGTGAGAGAGAAAGTGGGAGGCAGGGACGATGAAATGACTTAGTATAGGAAATTAGTGGTTGATGATGATAGTGTGCAAAAGAGCAGACATAAACAGATTTTCACAATCCAACAAGTACACACATTTATATAGGAAAAGAAGACAAATAAATAACCATTTCATTGCACGTGTACACATAAACACACACGCATAGCAGCAGCAGTTTCTTTATTTTCTTTTGATAAATTTGTGTCATATATACATAGATAAATGTGTGTATATATATATATATATGTATATATGTATGTATGTATGTATGTATGTATGTGTGAGTATGTGTACATGTATATATATATATATTGCTCTCTCACACATACTCTGAAATACATGAATACACATGTACACTTAGATATATAGGTTCATCCATACATTCATATATAGATGTGTGCGTGTGTGTGTCTTTATATCTCACACACAGAGAAATACATAAATCCATGATTGCACCTTCAAATATTGAATGCATTATACGTAAAAAAGAACAGAATCCAAAGGTACTTATCTTATCGATACAGTAGGATGAGGAAGGAAGTGGGGAAAGTTGACTCCCAACGGAATTTGAACCCAGAACGTAAAGATGAACGAAGTATTCTGCCAGCTCACCGCCTTATCTGCATCTATATATTGGTTTCAAATGTTGGCATAAAGCCAGCAATTTCGGGGGAAGGGGTAAATCAATTATATCAACCTCAGTGTTCATCTAGTACTTATTTTATCGACCCTGGAAGGATGAAAGGCAAAGTCGACCACTGGGGAATATGAACTCAGAACGTACATGGACGAAATGCCGCTAAGCATTTTTGCTGGCGTGCTAACGATTCTGCCAGCTCAGCGCCTTAAAATCTACATCTATATATTAATACCTGAAACAACAGAGGTAGCTGTGCATATGCAAACACGTATGAAGGAAATTGCATCCAACTCGGAACTTACATAACTACAATTTGGGTGTGTCAGTATTAGGAGTAGGTGAAGGGAAACAGTTTATGCAAATCCGAAAGAGGGGATTACCGCGAACGAGAAGGATGTGTTGTCTTTTGTGTTCCATGGAATGGGATGCCACGTCGTGTAAGGAAGTATCCGATGCTATAAGGTAGTTATTAGAGCGGGCACAACATCAGAAACCTTTCAAATAACAGCACTCTAGCCTCCAGCTATACACAACCAAACACCTTGATGCATTTTTGTATGCCTATCAATACACTACATCGCCAACCCTAAAACTCCTCTAGAACATGAAGAAAACCAATCCAGCTCTGTGTGCTAAGTGTATGCCTTGATATGATTCGAATTTTCTTCACATATTTTATGATATGGGAAATAATCTGGTTATACAATCATATCGCATTATTTTGGTTTCCTAAAGGCGGCGAGCTGGCAGAATCGTTAGCATGCCGGATAAAATGCTTAGCGGCATTTCGTTCGTCTTTACGTTCAGAGTTCGAATTTCGCCGAGGTCGACTTTGCCTTTCATCATTTCGACGTCGATGAAATAAGTACCAGTTGAGCACCAGGATCGATGTAATCGACTATCCTCATTCCCCAAAATTTCAGGCCTTGTGCCTATAGTAGAAAGGATTATTTTGGTTTCCTAAAGGTGGCGAGCTGGCAAAATCGCTAGCTCACCGGACAAAATGCTTAGCGGCATTTCGCCCGTCTATGCGTTCTGAGTTACAATTCCGCCGAGGTTGACTTTGTGTTTCATTCCTTCGGCACGATAGAATAAGTACCAGTTGAATACTGGGGTCAATGTAACCGACTAGCTTCTCCCCCCTAAATTTGCTGGCGCTGTGCCAAAATCTGAAACCAAGATTTTGGTTTCGCAAGCTAATTTTAGTTTTGTTTGCTCGATGGTATGCAATATTTTTTGTAATTTATAGGAAGGGAATCGCAAAGTATTGCAATTGAAGACATGAAGCACATGGAAAAGTTTCTGAAAGGTATTAATGATGTGTTAATAAGTGACCTATGTTAGTCGTTTTTTATTTAATAATTATGCCCTCTATATACTATAGATCGTATTGATATAACATATGTATTCTTTGTACGTATTGGAAATTAATTGTATAGGTGTGTAATAATTTTTATTGTAATTATCGATCTGTGTATTAAGTCAGAATTCTGTTGTGTGTGTGTGTGCATCTGTGTGTGTGTGTGTGTGTGTGTGTGTGTGTGTGTGTGTGTGTGTGTGTGTGTGTGTGTGTGTGTGTGTGTGTGGTTAAAACTGACCATGAAGCAAAGTGAATCTTATTATGCATGCTAACCTTGTGAAGATAATTTAATGGATTTCTGTAGGATGTTGTTTAGAAAAGAATTGTTCGCCAGTATTCAGAGAGTTCTGGTTAGTTTCTAATGATATTATGTGTTAAAAATTTCTGTTGCACGAAGTAACATAGACATACGTCTTTGCATCACTGGCACTTCCTTCTAAATTTTATAATCAGATTACTAATTAATTCTTTATATAATCTGAGAGATGAAATGCTAATCTTTCTTCGGTACAACTGGAAGTAAAATCCAACAATCTACTATTTTGCACAGCCATTTAAGTCACTTTAACCTCATTGTCAGTAAACCCTCAAAATAACGTATTCAAAAATTTTAACTGTAGCATGTGTCAGATTAACAATTATAATTCTTTTTGTCATCTAATCTCAAAACTGCAAAAAATACGATTTGTTTTTCCAGTCTACCATCCCAACTCCATTACTAATACCTCTTTAATGGGTTAAATAAATATATTTAACAGACCCCGTGGTTCAAAATCCCAACCTTGTCTCCTCTAGCGGAGAAATCTCTTTTGAAAATATTGAGATTAGACTTTCGGCTAGAGGATAGCACAGTTTCTTGATGCATCAAGTTTATGTTATCTCTGAGTATTAACGGCACTGTATCAAATAAATTACAGAGGTTTAAGTGTTAAGAGTTTCCCCAGTTGGTACACATCGAAAAATAGAACAGGCCCGATCCCGTGAGTGACACGTGAAGCTTCCCTATCATCTACGGCATAAAGTAAAAGATAATACACTACAAGTCCACTTGATGCACAACACTTCATATCTCCCTGACCTTGTACTTCAAGTTATCTAACTAGTAGAAAATTTTCCAGTTCTACACTAACTATTCCTGGTAGAATGTGCTTTAAAAACTCAAAAAATATTACTACCTTTACGAACTGGGTAACTTTCACCCATTACTGAAACCTTCCCAAGACAATTATTCGAAAAGTAAGAACTTACTTTGTGCATCCTACAACCTCCTATTAAGCTTTCACAACACTAAAATTACAACTGGCCTTTTGGATCTCTAACATGTCAAAGATGTTTGGGATCCAAACTTACTAAAGATGATTGAAGCTGTCGTTAATAATCACCTCAAATCCTTCTTTCTCTCGGTGATCACAAGTATCGCTTATATAAATCTCAATATACCGAGAACTTGATCTCTTACATTCTTCACTTATGATCGCTCTCTTTGGGAGGTTCAATGAAAGTAATGTCGTTGAACTTCACCGTGTCTAGATAAGCTGCTCCTAGCTATCCTGCTGCTTATGTGCTCCTCCATCTCTCATATCTTTTACAGAAAGCTTCCTGTTACATTCCATTCTAGAAGCATCTGGTGGTGGTTGATTTGATACCGGCTTTATCAATTCTGATGCACTAAGGTATGTCCCCTACATTTTCCTCCTTTTCATTAACGACTAAACTGTCGCCTCAAAGAACACTCACTCGTATACAGATGATACCACTCTTACACTCCTGCTTCATCTTCCGCACTCAAGTGTCAGACATGTCGCCAAGCCTGTTAAAGATACAATCATTGCTCATCTCAAAGAAACAACCTTGTACCTCACTCAAAGAGGACATATAACGAAAACCCTAAAAGTAGTGACAATGAATCTTCATGGTAATACCATAAACGTCCTATAACTAACTTTGTATCCTACAGCCTTCCTCTTCAGGATCAGAAAGCACTTCAGCTTCGATCAATTTCTGGCTCCTAAAGTAACGCCGTCTCACATTTTAGACGACGTTGCTGTTGCCCATACAAATGCACTTCATCATATCCAAGGTTATCAAAATGATTGCCAAATATCAATAATGAACACTACAAACTCTATCTAACCAACAGATGTGCTAACCCACCTCTCTGTCTGTCTGTCTGTCTGTCTGTCTGTCTGTCTGTCTGTCTGTCTACTTATTCAATTAGTACAAAGCCTATGTTCTCTTGAACTAGATACTTGGAAACCACTCTTCTCGGGACCAAGTTTCTCATCCAGTTTTCTTCCCAGTTTCATCCTAATGTCTCTCAAATAATAAGCGCTTCACTAATCTCATCGTCTAATCTCTCTTCCACCTAGAACGTCAACTCTAGAACTCCACTTTTAGTCTATTGTTTTTCCAGAGATGCTCAGTTTGTTCTATCCTCCATATTAGTTTTGCTACGAGTTTCGAAGAGTGTGAAAAGGTCATGGGCAGAGCTCTTCTTACAAATGAAGACATGAAAGAAGTATCCGGTAATGATATTAAGTTCTTCCTTTTCTAAATTGTTAAATATGTAGAAAACTTAAAGAATAAAGAGATTTTTTTGATATGTGGATTAAAGAAAATAGTAATACTTGTACTTGACTTTGATGATCCACTTGGATAGGTTTTCCCAGAACCTGTTTACTGTGAAGATTTAGCGTTGAATGTAATGTCTAAACGGATTCTGTTTTAAGAATTTGGAAGAAACTTTGGTTTATATTTTCCATGTTCCTGTGTAGATTTGAAGACAGCATTATTAACGAAACGATGATTAGGCTGAAAACATTAATTATTGTCATTAATTATGGTGAGATATCAGTTCGTTGTAATAACAATGAATGGATTATTGAAAGTTGTCTCGTGACAATGGGTTTCGAACTATTGATTCTTTTGCTGGTGAGCATCCTATCGATTCGGCCAGGTGCGCCTGTCTACAGTAAAATCACGAGAAGAAGTTTTATTACTTAAACCCGTGTCACTATGAGAAACGTGTTAACAGAGGAAGGAGAAGGATCAGAGAAGAAGTAAAAGATAATGCTATAAATAAGACTTAATAGTAGTAAGGTGTAGTTATTGAATCGTAACGACATACATTGACACGCACACACACACACACACACACACTTTCATATATGTTTAACGTTCACCAGAAGTTGGCTTATCAGATCAGCTGGAGATGGTCGACAAAGGAGGGTTACAGGGGAGGGGCTGGAAATTTCCTCACAGACAATATTTTTCTTCCTCATGGGTGGATTTTAGGGAGGAGTTTTCTCATTTGGGCGGGACAATTGACTGCGGTATAGTTTCACTATTTTTATGGCACCTCATAGCTTTTGGTTTAACTGGGTACCGATAGTTTACTTTCAGGATTTCCAACAACAGCTGGTTTCTGGGCAGTATTTGTCGATATACACACACGCGTACTACATACGTATACATGCATATCCTACATACATACACGTACACACATATCCTACATACATACATTTAGTGTACACATATGTTGGTTGGCATGTATGCAGGCACATCTGTCAATGAGTATGCCCATGTATGTATATGTGTATCTATATGTACAAGTCTTGTGTGTGTATGTGTGTGTTCGCGTGTTCGTCCGCGCGTACGTGCTTGTGTGCGTGCCTGTGTGCATATGCGTGTCTATATGTGCTTGTGCGTGTGCGTATGTATAAATGTATATGTGTATATGTGCATGTGACCCATCGCATTTTTGAGTGTGCGAGTGTGCATCCGTGCATGCGCGTGCACTCGTGCTGTGTCACAAAGGTGTTGATAAATAGATCCATTCAGGTTTGTAGTTTGTGTAAGAGAGAGAAAAACGTTCAAATGAAGACAGAAAACAAAAGGCTGTGATAGAATTTTGCAGAAAATTACGCTGGGTCTATTATTTAGAAGTTGATGCGTGTGAAATGCTTGTATTTATGAATGTCTGTTCATTACAAATGTAAGCACTCCTAAGAGTCATACGCATAAACGTACATAATAAATACATGCATCATACATATGTCCACGAATACAAACACACACACACACACACACACACACATGATATGGTATGATATGATATCATTCTTTACAACACGTTTACTTTGCTCATAAGTTGTTCACATGCATCCTAGGCAAGCTAAACAAAACCTGCACAGCCTCTAGTCAAAGTCTTGAAAAACATCCTTCTATTAGAATATTACCATTTGGTGTCTCTTAGGAGCACACGATCTAATTACCGTTCATATTAAGATAATAGTTGTTTACGTCACTGAATAATATGCAATTAAATTCTTCTTGGCTATTACAAATCTTGACTTCACCGCCAATAAGAAGCTCATTAATGTAAAAAAAGACAGTAAATCTTCAGGTAGACAATGGTTGATAAACTTTGTTTCACTGAGAGCTCTGGCAACCCTCAGTTAAATGGTCCGAATTGACACAAACCATCCAAGTTAGAGAGGATGGACTGATAAAACCCACAACTTAAGTAGAAATTTTTATGGCAGATATTTTCAAAGACTTTGCTGTTCAGAGTTGTTAGATCAGTTTTATTAAATGTATCATAACATTTCAAAAAGTAGCGGTTTGTGTTATAAATTAGTCTTTGGTGAATATTTTACGAGTAACTGAGGTAAATAGATTCTTACGTTTAAGAATTAAAATTGTAAATGAGCAGGTATCCTCATTTAAAAATAAACGTCAACAAAATACTTGTAGCCCAATCGGATAATCTTGCTACTGATGTGAAGTTCAATGACATTGTTTTCGCCAAATTTTTCAAGGAACAAGAGTCATTAGTGGATAACATAAGAGTAAACTCCCACCAGACAAGCCGTACTGGAGGTCATTGAGGAATAAAGAAAGGGTTCAAGTGCGAGGACACGACTGTTTCTATCACCTTTGAAATGTAGAAAGTGAAAGCAACAAACTATTTATGAGTTTAGCGAGGAATGAGTCACTATTTGATGGTAATGGAAAGGACGTTTTTATACAAACCTTATGGTGAGACAGATGGAATAGGGAGGTAAAGTTCCTGAGGAGTATTGTTGAATTTGTACATTGTGGTGTTCTAGCAGAAAATGCGAATAGTTTCTACAGAGAAGCACAACATGTAGAATCTCTTACTTAACGAAATATATAGTGGGAGAATTCCACAAAGTTAGAGATTCTCAAGCAAGTAACTAAAAGAACCGGATGCAGTTTGGGATGTCAAAGAGTTCAAAGTTGGTGCGGTGCTCCACAACATCCTCAGCTTTTTGGATAGTAGTCTTGCAGGTACTGCGATGGTGTGTAACATCCAGTTAGTTAGTGGCAATAGGCTAGGTCTTTCCAGATGGCTTTGTCGGCGTTGTTGTGTTTAGCTCCAGTTCAACTCTAAATGAGCAACCTTATGATCAACACATTCTCTTGTTCAGGTATAGACTACTTCAGATTGCAATATTCAATATTCCCTGTTCAAAAGATGTTAGGGTGGGGTATGAACAAAATATGGTTACTGTTTCTAGCTGATCAAAGTACCACATGTAGGCTCCTTCTCTTGCTTGCTGATAGACAGTGTAAAACTCTAACCATTTAGCTGATGTGAAACGTCATAGGATTCAGATGATAGTGTGGGAAATGAGAGTGAAGGAAATGAGTGTGTGGGAGATGGGCGCGTGGGAGATGTGTGATGGGTAGCATTGATTAAGCTATGGACAGACGATCTGTCGGGTGTAGAGAAGGCGATGTTTGATAAAATGTGGGTGTTGTATACATTTATGCTTTTTAAGTTCTTAAGCAAAGCACCTGGAATAGAGTCTGGTTTGCTAACACGTTCTGATAGATATTTGTGTAGAAGTAGTTTGTTGTGTTGACATTTGGGAAAAGCTAGCAGTACAACTTCTGTTTTAATTTAATTTTAATGATACTAGTGACATAATAGCGTAGTAAAGGCAATTCATTGTGAAACACGTGAGTGGTGAGAGATTGAAATATCGTTGAAGACTAAATGTCAGAGAAGAGAAAAGGTCAATTTTTGATAACTTCTGAATATTTCTACAGGTGGAAAGATGTGAAAGTTAAAACAACCAATTATTTTTCTAGAGGATGTTGCATGCCTCCTGGGGGATATAAAAGCAGCAAGAAAGGAATATATATTAAGTATACAGTTATTATACAACACTCTATCATATAAACTCAATAGAAATCGCACTGAAATTGTTATAGTTAGCAAACTTTTGCCACTGCCCTTAACTATTAATCATCAAAGATAAATCCATAGAAATAATTGATTTTTAATTGCTTTATGTGGTTGGACGCTGGATTAAAGATCTCAATATACTTGATTTGATATTTCTAGATTCTGAGTTCAAATCTCATCAATATTCTCTTAACTCTCTTGAGATTGATTAAATAAATACAAGTTATCTGTGATCAGGGAATTCACATGAAATTCATGCACAGATTAGCGCGATGTTGATGTTGATCGGGCGAGAATAATTTAAATACCGTTTGGGATTTAGATGTAATCTTCAATATTGAAGAAACGGACACAATTAGAGAAAAAATAAACACAACCAAAAGGAAAATGCAATATGTTTATAATGGTAGCTTTATTGGAGTCTTCTAATTAAATCCTATTTTTGAAGCTCCTTTGCGACACCAACAGTTTCAAGATACTGTCTTTATTCATGCACGCCATGTAAGATTGTTCCTGAAATACCAAAACTACGATAAATGGTGCGTGTCATCAGATTAAAGGTGTGTGTGTGAGTGTGTATATGGAGGTAGGGTAGGGGTGGTGGTGGTGGTGGTGTATGTGTGTTAAATTTTTTGCTTGGCTGGGTAGTATACCATACAAAAAAGTCTTCTTGGCGAGAGATTACATAGCCCATATGGTATGAAATGTCGGGGGCAGTAAATTCCTCAATATATCCACTCCGTACAGATATGGGAATATTTAAAAACTTGCAATTGACAGCAATTTTTAATGGGGCTATTTTTTGCTAACAATTAGCCTTAAATTTATTATTTGAGTTAATTTTTTAATTATAGAGTAGCTAAGGAAAGCTATTATTTTTAGCTTTTAAATCGAAATAAATTTTAAAATTTTAAACTATAGCTGCAATATTTTGAGTATAAATATACTTGTCCTGTACTTTTCAAGGTGTTATAACTTGTCCTGTAATTTTCCAGGTTTAATATCTTAAGAATATTAACCTCCATGTGTCCGCATTTTTCAATGTAATCCGCTTTTTTTCCAGACAATGCAATTAGTCTAATAAATAGTGATAATTAATAATTTATAATTTTACCTGATTAAAATATTTTCTTTTTATTTAATACTTTTGTTAAATAATTTTTTAATTATTTTTCATGTTTGATGATTGAATTAAAAGCAAAATAAGTATTAATCTAAATAAATAAAAAAATGAATTGTAAGAACACTTTAGTTACACTGCTTCATGACAGTTGAAAGAGAAAGGGAGACAACTGTATATATATTATATATTATAATAGTTTATACATATATAGTTTCTATAATCTCAAAACAAGTAAGTGATGCTAAGCACAAGGCCTAGCACAACTTACTTGTCTTTGACACTTTTTTCTACGAAATTTAATTGCATAAAATTAGCATTTTTAGATCCCTCTCGTTTTGATTTATCATTTGGAGTTAAGTAAAATATAGATAACTTTTAAATTAAGAAAATTTTTTGAAGTCAAAGTTGATTCGAGACGTTACTTACTTTTTTCGGCACTTTTGACTTCACAACTTCTTTATATTAAAGATTCTTTTGATAAAATTGACATTTTTAGATTTCTCTCGTTTCGTTCTGTCATTTAAGAGTAAATAAAATATAGTTTGCTTTTAAGATAAGAAAGTTACTTTTATTCAAAGTCGATTTTTCGTCTTACTCTCCTCTTCTGGACCTCACATATTTTAACGTAACTTTTTTGCCACTGAACTAAATTTCTCTAGCCTGGGAGGTGACTATTATAGATCTGTTAATAGTTTTGAATTTGGTTAGGAAATAAGTTAGTGACAAAGCTTTGAAGAGGCTGCGAGTGAGTAAATGTCAATCTTAAGAATATTATTCAACCACTACTGTGGTTGAATGATATTTATATATATAAATATATATCTTTTATCTTTTACTTATTTCACGCTGGCCACCGCCTTTAATTTTTAGTCGAATGAATCAACCCCAGTATTTATTTTTTAAACCTGGTACTTATTATATCGGTCTCTTTTGCCGAAACGCTAGTGTTACGGGGACGTAAATACACCAACACCGGTTGTCAAGCGGTAAAGGGGGACAAACACAGATACAAAGACACACACACACATATACGACGGGATTCTTTCAGTTTCCATCTACGAAATCCACTCACAAGGCTTTGGTCGGCCCGAAGCAATAGTAGAAGACACATACACAAGGTGCCACGCAGTAAGACTGACCCGGAACTATGTGGTTGAGAAGCAAGTTTCTTACCACACAGTCACTCTTTCATTCTTTTGTTCTGTTCCTTCGAGTCATTTGACTGCGGCCATGCTGGAGTACCGCTTTGAAGAGATTTTACTCGAACAAACCGACCCCAGGATTAATTTTTTAAGCCTAGTACTTATTCTATCGTTCTCTTTTGCCGAACCGCTAACTACATCAATACCGGTTGTCAAGCAGTGGTGGGTGTATAAACAGACACAAAGACAAACACACTTAGATAAATGCATAACTATAAATATATGACAGCCTTCTTTCAGTTTCCTTCTACCAAATCCACTCACAAGGCTTTAGTCGCCCCGAGACTATGATAGAAGACACTTGCCCAAAATGCCACGTAGTGGGGCTGGACCCGGAACCATGTGTCTGGGAAGCAAACCCCTTACCACAGGTATTTGAAAGCACAAAGAAGGCTGTGTGGTTAAGATTATTGTCATATGCTGGAACTGCGTCTGTCCGTATGCGTGCCTAACTTTGTTGCTATCGCTTGATAATCAGTGTAAGTTGGCTTACGTCCTTGAACGAAGCAGGTCAGCAAAAAAGACATTGATAGAATACGTATTGGAGGTCGATTTGATCGACTGAAAATTTATTGAAAGCTGTGCTGCTGTCCAAGACTAAAAGAAAACCATATGTAGTTTACAGTTATCTAATCTTATTTTGTTTGCGCGTTGATGGAACTTCATTTATGTGTGGGCGGTTGTTTGCGTCAGCGTACGAAACGTAATTAATGGATTTCACTCCTTCACACACACATACGCAGACTCTCACACAAACACGTAAATACATACGTACATATATGTGTGTGTATGTGTGTGTGTGTGTGTGTGTGTGTGTGCGTGCGCGTATGTATGTGTGTGTATGTGTGTGTATGTATATATATGCATATATGCATATATATATGATGCTATACAAATAGTTATATTCATAGACACACATCATTGAGATAAAGAATAAGGTCAAGTCTTAAGATTTTGCGAAAGCTGAGTGAAGAATAGTGTCAGTAATAAATTGTTATGGGGAAGAAATACAAAAGAAAGGGGAGACTAAAATGTAATGAGAAAGAGAAAAAGACTGATGACAGCGTCTAATGAAATGATGGCAATTTGAATGAAATTCCCTATTAAGGAAACGCCAAAAAATAGTAGATCAACAACCGGATATATGATTAAGAAACATAATGTGTTTCTTTTTTATTTTTGCTTCTCTCAAAGATAAAGGAAGCAGATAATACCAGGATGTTCAGGGATAATATGAAATAAAAATTTGTGACGTTCCATTACGTTTTTTTGTTTGTTTGACAAAATGTTTTATATTGACTCCTGTGGAGAGAACCAGTCCAACTGTTGTTATCTCACAGCCGACCTAATGTATCTCACCTCCTTTATGATGCTCTCTTTCACAATAACAGCCTTCACTTATCTCATTTCAATTTTCCTATCGTTCTTCGTCCATCTCCTCATTCCTATTTCAAAGGCGCCAAAACGGCAAGAAACAATTACCTAGATAGAAGGGGATGTTGTTATCGCTACTCATCTATACTTAAAGAAAGTTAGCAAATCCTCCCCACAAAAAATATTAATAGGAAAGAGGCCGTGTAAAAGTGAGAAACTGAATGCAGGTTGAAAATGACTGCATATTAAACACACGTGATCTTGTCACGTTGAGTAATGGAGTTAATGGTGTAATTGAATGAAACCAAGTTGTTATTTCAAATACTGTTATTAAAAAAAAGAAGACTTAGCGGGGGTGTCGTCACTTCACTAACCACCCACTTAACTAATATACTATAATCATGTATGTACTTAGTTATGAAGTGATATCAAAATATAATAGACTTAATTAACCATCTTAATATAATGATAAATATTGAACAGCAATTATTGTATAAAGTAGTGTTTTTCAAAGAGAACAGTAACGCCCATCTACGGGTGTTTCAGATAATTTAAAGTGAGTTGGAAAATACAAAAGAAAATGCCACCAATCGCAAATGATAAGCGAAATATACTGTTGAGGAACGTTGATGAGTTTTACAAGATCAAAAGAGAGGGCGTTTACAGCAGAAACGTCTTGTTTTGAACCTCTGCTATAAAATTACTACTGCTATATACATACATACATGCATACATACATACATACATATATATGTATGTATATATATGTGAGTGAGTGTATATACATATATGTACGCATATATATATATATATATATATATATATATATATATATATATATATATATATATATATATATATGTATATATATATATATGTATGTATGTACGTATGTGTACATATATATGTGTATATATACATATATATGTATATATATACACACACACACACATACATATATATATATACATACACATACACATGTACATAACCATTGATATAATGTTACCGAGCTTGATTGGGTTGGATTCCTAGAAATCTTGACTTATCTATCGTTGTGGTACTTGTATAATTTTCTAGAAAACGATGGACGATTTAATTATTTTCGAAACAATTCTACCGTCGCTTTATACTTGTAAGATCACGTGTTTAAATGATTTGTTCCTATGAAAATAAGTATATTGCTTTTTAAATTTCTATTGCTCAAAAGCAGACATGAAAAAATTACCGCTTAATACGATTACACTAAAATTGTATAATTCTTAACCTATTTTGATAGCATGTTGCAGTTTGTGAACAACGGCGTCGTAAGTTCCCAATGAATCAAATACAGATCGAATCGAAAAAGAACGCAATTTCGGTCCCAGAACACCGTCTTTTTTCAATGATGTTTTTATCCTTCTGCAGTATAAGAAGACATACTTACACACGAGCAAATTTCTTACCATGTACCCACGCCTACACCTATATATATACATAAATATGTGTGTGCATCGTCTGCCAATGATATAATTATAACTGATTTGTGCACAATGCGTCCATATAAGAGGTATATATATATATATATATATATATAT
>NC_068989.1:58654666-58658695 GCF_001194135.2 Octopus bimaculoides
ATATATATATATATATATATATATATAAATACAAAAATGGGACAAGAACGCAAAACATCCAGAGTTAGGTGATACAAAACAGAGACAACAAAATATCCAGACAGACGATACAAAGAAAACAAGGACGGGCCATTCGGAGTTTTCTATCCTCAGTCGAGTTCCAGATTATCTTTGTAGTTTCGGCTGGTTATACCCGAGATTGCTCCAGTCAGACCAGCCCCAAGGAAAAACTAAGCTAAGAGCATTAGATTCCTTGGAAGAAAGCAGCGAATGTATACGAAAACAAGGCAGTTTAGAAATATTCATACATAACATACAGTGTTGACTCATACATAACACATTGTTATACAGATACATGAAACCAATATCAAATGAATGACTATGAGAATCGGAAGCAAGTTTCGATCTCAGCCATATATATATAAATATATATAACAGAACCAAAACAAAAGTTCATGTGCTAATATGCATACATTAGGTTTAGAAACCAATTTTCAGACTGGTTAGAATTAGACAAGTGCTAAATTTAGGTTTCTAACATAGGTAAAATTATGCTAGCTCAACAAAACGGAAGTGGGTGAGATATTCACTTGGGCTATGTTCATTAATGCGTTCTTTTATTTTTGAACATTAACGCTATTCCCAGTAGCCAAAATGAGGTTTACAACATCAACATTATTTGCTCACATAGAGAATATCCAACCAATTTTAGTACAGGACAGGAGTGAAACAGTTTAGCAATTTTTCACACGGAGATTATGGAAGATATCACCGATATTTTCTTTTGATATGAAAAATATATAAAAGTGTATGCGTTGTCAAGTTGGTGCCACGACAGGGACATAACATAGAAGGATAGGTTTAGTTCGTCAATTAGCTTTTTCAAATGAATGAGAGTGAAACATATTTGTTGCAGTGGAGAGTTGTCACAAAAGTGGAGTAACTTCGATCTTTTAAATATATGAGACGGCCTGGTGTGGTATATCTATTTGGTATCTGACTGGAATCGCACAATATAATGAGTGCAGAGGGAATTATGCATGATTAAATATGTTCGGAAATGACGAACATTTGAAGAACATTTGGTGCATTCTGTCAGGGTTACTAACTAATGCAAAAAGGAATTAATTGCATTACTGGACTAAAAACCACATTTTCCCAGTGGTGGTCGTTTACAGCTCAGGTTCACCAATGTTCAAGATGGATTGCATTCGCAGCTGCAGAGGAAACAACGTCACGTCTTGGGTAGATATTTTACAACGTTTCTCGGCTGTTGGGGATTGGGTAGGTACACAGATAGAGAGAGAGAGCGTGAGTAATGTTTATCGTTCTTTGCCCGTTCGGCATGAATTTGACTCATTGATACGGCATATTGAGCCAGTGACAACGTATCAATGGCTAAGTTGCATAATAAACATGTGAGGCAAAATGTACATAAATAAAAAGTAAGCATGAGATTTTTTCACAAACAGGTCGACTCAGTTCTTTAATTAATATGTGCCCTGTATTTTAAGTGCAGAATCATTTTTGCACAGAAAAGCTTTATTTATAATTATTAAGTATTTTAGATACGAGTTACCAATGGGCCGATATACACATTGACAATACCAGTGCTTGTTGGTCATTGTACTTTCCTCCATTTCTGGCCTTAACGTTTGTTATCTTTTTCTAGAAGATATTGCAAGTAAGAAGAATCAACTGTATTAACAAAACAATATCCACAATATGAAAAGAACTTACTTCGTTACGTAATTCTTTTTATGATCAGTGTGTTTATTTATTGGATATGAAAAGTTTATCAGAATATGAGGCTTACAGTTCGTCAAATAAATTATCAATCTGCTTTTGTTTTTTTGACATTTAATACAAATTGCTGGAAGTCAGTGAATAGATGAAGTATCAGCAGCTGCAGTGGAACGTAATTTCATGTGAACGGTGTTGAATGTAGCAGTGCAAAAGGAAAATATTTACTTTTTCACATTTCGGAAACAGGAAATTATTTTGGCAGAGATGTCATAATACACCGCTTCACACATGGGGAAGCCATAATAAGTCGCTTGTTTTATTTTCCTTATTTATTTTGAAGATAGTGGCGGAAAGAGAAATTGGTCTGTAAAAGCCATGCTATTAGCATGTCAAGTCTCGGTGTGTTCAGAATGAGTTATCATTAACATTTAGCTATTATTGCTCTCCTGGGGAACCAGCTGCAAATTTAGGTAAACATATATTTTCGGAAAATCATCAGTTGATATTGAAATGCAAAAGCACCTGATATTGCAGCTGTGTTGCTAAAAATATAAACCTGTAAAAACTTGTCTCGGATACATTGATGCAGTTTTGCAATAAATTACATTCTCCAATACTTCCTGTAATTTGATGTAACTTTGTCGTCATATAAACACATTCTTTATTTTATTTGCAATAAAATCATTTTCGCATATGATTTTAAAGCAAAAACATTTCCAAATAAATATGTACAAGGCAATTTTACCACCTGAAACGTTTGTCGCAAGTCGTTAATTGGACTGAATTACATACATGGAATTATTTATAAAAATCTAAAATTTATTGTAGTGTTCAATTAGAGCGACTAGATAAGGTTTCTGTGAAAACACTTAATCTATACAAAATAAGTGTTTAAGCAGAAGGCTAATCTACTTAGCTTCATACTTAGCACATACACGTACACACACACACACTTACAGTGTACGTCACAGTGAGTGAAATTTTGCAGAGATAATATATTAGAGTCAATCAAATACTGAAATAAAGGGATTTTCTCATTCGATTTTTTAATTTTTTCTCTTTACAAGTAATTTCATATCTCAAAATAGGCTTTATTTAATAATACAGACATGGCGACAATAACTACAAGGTAGCCTTAATATAGTTACAGGGAAGTAGTCTCCAAACTACGGTATCAATAATTTTCGAATTAATGCTATTTATAAATAAAGTTAAATACAAATTATTATACATTCAGAGCTGGTTTAAACTTCAATAAAATTAGTTTCTTTTACCTTGCTTTTTACTTTACTTGAATCATAAATTTTATAAAATGGGAATACCCTAAATAAAAAAAAAAGATCTTAGCATATTTCCTGATGATTTCTTATTGGGATTTGTTTCTAATTTGCTGCTGGTGTATTTGCATGCCCTCTGATAATGAATTTCCAGTCTGGCTGATATTTCTTCACAATTCGGATATTTGATACGGTAATTTACATTTCTGCTTTTGCAGTTCATATTTGCATTTGTAAATATTTTTCTTCCGGTCTTTGTGTTGATGCAACGACGAGCATGTATAAACCGACATGCATCACAACGATTACTAGCGCAATTGGATACTATGAAGTTTTTGTCGTTGCTGTTTAGCTTATACTTTACCTTTGTCAACAATAGTTTCAAATTCTTCGGTTGTTGTTTGCTTTGGATAAACATTCTATTAGTAATTAAATACTTTAATAACTTGTTTGATAATCGAGAAGTTTTGTTTAGCAACGTTAATATATTCTGATTACGTGGATTATGTGTCACAAGAGAAAGTACTATCCTGGCTTTGTGTTACTCTTCCTCGGTTGCCCGAATTTGTGGTATAAATATTTGTTTTGCATATTTCATACTCTTTTCTATAAGTGGAGTAGAATCGTTCTTCTCTGATGATACATATTTCTGGCTAGGCAATAGGGACTGTTACATTTTGTAAGTACGAAGTGGTACTTCAAAGAACCACATCTAAAATTCAAAGAGTCACATCAGTGCCATCTTTCACTTCCTTTCTCTCTATATCTTTGCAGTTCTAATATATCTGTTCTGCATGATGGAAATCTTTGCTTATGATGTTTGGCTCAAAGCTGAAGCGGGTTGGATGGTTTAAAATAATTTTAATAGCATGAATAAAAGAACCTAAAATTTTTTCGAAGTTTGAGATATAGAAGCATCTGAAAATCTTGCATGACCAGCGGCAGAATATTTCGACATCTGGAAGCATCTCTCTCTCTCTCTCTCTCTCTCTCTCTCTCTCTCTCT
>NC_068989.1:58659060-58660337 GCF_001194135.2 Octopus bimaculoides
GGTTGGTCTTTACTCACGGTTCATTGATTCCCTATACATGGATGATGAAATCTGATTATATAACAATATTGTTGCAAGGAGACCACGTTGACATTTTCTAAAAGGTTGTAAGTTTTACCCCAGTGGACCGCGTACTCACTGTGAAGCTGTTACTGGACTGAAGTAAACAATAAACACTTTGGCCGTTGTCGATATGGACAAGTTGTTGCATGCTAAGATAAAAAAAACCCTAATAAAGTGAAGGCCACAAAACCTCATTTCTGCTGATATATTGTTCCTGCTGGAATTGGGTGACATTGTCACAGCATGTTTTTACTTTATCCTATGAAACACTGCAGTCTCAGATCATTTATTTCCATATCAAGAGACAGTGAACTGCAGCAATAATCAAATGTCTTGGTCAAGAGTGTGCAATATGGAATTACCCATCTAACGTCAATTTCGCAGTGTCAAACCAAAGTTTGCAGGCCTCCATCCACTGATACCCTTCTTTTGTTAGTGGAATAGCCATCTTCAGTTTTAGTTTCCATGACAAACAGTCTTGAAAACTGTTTGATGCACTTGTTGCCTTCTATGCAAAGTAAATTCATGTTCACGACGCTACAGGGATCACGAACCAGATGGGAGTTTGGGCTTTAACAATATTTGAAAGACATTCCGTTTCTGCCAATGTCGGAATACTCTGCTGATATGATGGAATCATTTTGGTTTCCATATGACAAGCCCCTTTTTTGTTATAAACGTGGTATAAACGTGATATCTGGCTGGTTCGAACAATTAGCATTTAGTAAAAGAATCCATCAGTTTTTTTAGTGAAAAACCCATATCGTCAGATCATATTTGGGAATAAGTATTTTCCATATGAAGTTAATGAAAGTAATGAAAAGTTGACCGAAACAGTAAAAATACGCCATTCTTTCCAGTGTTTATTCGCTCATGTATTAAGGGCTGCCAGTAAAACGTGAAGGAAGAATACGAATACACATTATTTTGATATTTTCATAATTTAAATTTTCTGCATTAAACTGATAAATATCACTTTCAATTATTCATGAAATTTGGCAACGTTTTGTGCACGAATTACTAATTAACTTTTACAATAGGTGTACACCTTTAATGTAAAACGGCAAAATAGAAAACATATGTTGCATACGAAGATGGTAGTGTCTTGGCAGAATTGCGAAAGTCAGTACAAATTGTGTGCCAGAATGTGTCGTTGATTGATAAGTTGAATTTCTTCAACATTTTGTTATATATATATATATATATATATATAT
>NC_068989.1:58660522-58663934 GCF_001194135.2 Octopus bimaculoides
CACACACACACACACACACACACACACACACACACACACACACACACACACACACACACACACACACACGTTTTGGGAGCTGTGTATCTATTATTCTAAGTTGTGTGCTTTCTATACGCCAAAAATTTTAATTATTTAAAAAAAGAGAGAACTCCAATTACTTTGCATCCAAATTTCTGAAAATTTCGAAATTTCGTCCCCACAAATTTTTCCTAGCATTATTTTGCATAAATTCTTTGAAAAGCTAAATCCTCAACTTCATCAACATTTGTATTAAATCAAATAGATTTCGAAGAAAAATTCATTGGTTTCAATTTTGTGTGAATGTATATTTATTCACCACAAAACTATAAGTTAGTTGCTAAGAATACTTGGTTAAATTCTATTATAGAAAGTAACCAGTCGTGCATAGAAAGTAACCAGTCTCTCAGTTCATCTCTACAAGTTTTATTTAAATTTCTAAGATATGTTACAAAATGGTAGTGAGTGAGACACGGTTCATAGTCATTAGTTAGATCTACGATAAATATCTATTGTTTTTCTCTTCCTTCAAAAAAATCACTTCAACATTACATAGAATAATTAAATATGATACTTTTACGGTGCTTGTAAACTGGTTCACGCCATGTGTTACACGCGCGCACACGTGTGCAGATATCATACACACATTATGTGGAGGATATTTGCCCACATTCACACACATATACACATCACACCAAATTTGTATATTCAATGAAAGAAAGAAAACTATTTCGTTGTTCATTCAGTTGAGGATTTACGATGTTAACACAGATAAGTCCCGAAATAGTTACTCGTTGGCCAACTAGCTTAACTTCACGAATCTGCTTATCTCAGTTGTATGTACGTATGTATATGCACGAGTGTTCATAGAAGACAAACAGTGGCTTTAATGAACGCTTCGAATCATTAATATCTTTAAAATGCATAAAATTGCCATCTGACAGTTCGAGTAGAGATTGAAAATTGAAAATATGAGGATATAAAAATATACACATCGGCAAACGCCATTTTTAATTGCTTTCAGCCGGAAGTGTTTTGTATAGCTCACAGCTAAGTCAAAGTTGGTTTAAAGAATTGCAGACGTTAAGTTAAAATGACAGTTTGGTTGTGGTGGAAGCCAGCAGGTGCCCTTAGGGTATCACTTGTTCTTGAAATCATTGTAGCGCATCTCAAAAGAAAGTAAAGGCAGTATAGAAATATGCATACATATATAGGATATTTATATTTAAGTATGCACAACAAATAAGTTGATGTATGGAAAATGATAAAGTTTGCAAGAGAACAGAACGGGAGATACAATCATAATGATATATGGTTCACAATAAGTACAAAGTCAAAGAAAGAAAATTGTCTGAGAAAACGTGGAATAAAAAATAGAGCTATTCACAGGATGTATGCTTCCTTAGCTATTTCGCATTGCATCATAGGTGAATAAGATGGTGTCGAGAGTGTTCTGTGAACTAGCCAATTGCCAGCAGGAGGCAGTCCGTTTCTAATATGGCTATTTCAGTGTAGCGGAAGTTCACACGTATGCTCTGCCGAGTCCTCTAGACCAACTGCTGATGCGTTATGCCAGCTGATTCACTATGGCTGAGGTCAACTTTTCATCGCCATTCCATTACAATTTTTATGGCTTTTGATTTGTTACCAAACTACCGTTATTACGGTCACACGTACGCATAGCATAGTAGATGAACCAACAGAGCCAACTACTTATCTCCACACAAACATACATAGGAACAGGTGCACAAGTTTGAAAGTAAAATTGCAAACATTTATCTGTCTTCTTTATACCTAAAACATATTGATACACACACACACACACATACACACACACACACACACACACACGCACACACACACACGCATGCACACACCCGCGTACGCACATACACACACATACACGCGCGCGCACCCTCCCATCATGTATGTATACATATACACATATATACATAAATACATTGAGAAACAGTTTACTACAATTGTGTGTAAAAGCAACAGCTACACTTTATTTCATGCTATTATAATTAATGTAGACATTTATACGAATTATATGGATTTGCGGTTTTTTTATGTTGTTTATGGAGGTTTCTATTCACACACCTCACATATTCAGAGAGAAAGCGAGAGAAAGAGGGGGAGGGAGAAAGGGTAAATGAGAAGAGAAATAGACACACAGACATATATATAACTACACAGACATGCACAATCAAAAGCACAAACATTTATTAAGGATTTTTACAAATTTATGCTTTAATATTACTTATAGCATATTTATTTACTCATATTCATTTACCGTATTCTTAAAATACGCATAATTAGATATTAAGTTTTAGATATTAACTGTAATGTTTAATATATTAACTTTATCCGCAGTCTTTATATATTAATGAACTTGGATTTCAATTAACTAAGATTTTAATGAATTAGGATTTTAAAGAATTAGGATTCTATATGAAAAAAAGAAAAAGGTACAAACACACCAAGAATCAAAGTCCACCATTTCAGATTCAGTTGCTGATGCACCAGATATCCTGAATTGATTGATATGATCTCCCACTGTTTTCTACTGGTCTAACAGATACAGTCATCGTTTATATCAATCAAATAAAAAGCAACTACCCGTCAACAAGTCATAAAGTTCCCATCCAACAAAAGAAATCTCTAACCGCCAAATACCCCTTAAAATACGTCTTTCTATTTTAAAGAAGGGGCAGACATTGGATAGCATAGTCCTAAATATTTCTGAAACAATGCTGAAATGGTCACGGTTGGAATGGAATGTCTACAGCTTTATATATATATATATATATATATATATTATCGAACGCAGATACCAAGTGCATGCGATTTCGCTCGTTCGCCGGTAGACTTCCGTATAGCACGGTGGAAATGCTCCCTCAAAGCGCCGGGTGTTAAAATGCCTGAAAGTCATAGACAAGTGAAACAACTCGTTAAGGAGCGATGTTTCGCCAATTTTGTGGCTTATCAACACCACATACCTGAACCGAATTGGAGGTAAACGGAATCTCCAGCCCATGACTATATACAAAGAGTGTAAAAATCATATGCCGGTATGCTCCGAAGATGCGTACATAAGAATAAATTGAAATATGAATTAGAAGTGGCGCTAGCGCTGTAAATGTTATGGAACACACATACCCAATGCATGTGCTTTGCTTGTTTGTGAAAAGCAATCATCTTAAATCAAGAATTATTAATTATATAAAAAATATTTTAAAAAACGGATTAGTAGATTATCACAGACTTGATGGTACAAAATTTTTGTGTAAGCTTTCATTGATATCAGCTTTTCAAATACACAAGACGTAAGTTAATCGGTGCATGTTCGTTGTGTAAATGTATAAATAATGTATAAATAATGTATATA
>NC_068989.1:58663944-58665969 GCF_001194135.2 Octopus bimaculoides
AGGAACCTTAATCTTAATTTCCTAATTTTCCCCTTCTATCAATGTTCACATAACACCTCAGTACAGCAAAGAATGAATACAGAAGCAACTTTTATCAATAAATATCATCCACAACTTAACATGAACACAACATAATACAGAACACTACTAGCCTTACCAATAATGCCACTAACACCCATACATTTCTTATACCATTCATATTACATTTTTATATCGACCCTAATTGCACCACGTCCAGAACTACTTACCTCCCTTACACAATCTTTTTACTCAGTGACTAGTAGACCCGACACCGTTTGATAATCGGTGCGCATTCAAAGCCAGTGAACAGCAATGACGATACCAGTTTGACTTCGAATCTCTTTAACAATTGAAAATAATGAATTTAATTCCTCTTAATTCTACCTCAGTTCACCTAATTGTATTTATTTATCGCTACTTTTCATAAAAAGCCTTTATTTTTTTGATATTCAATGTGCATTTTCGCTTTTTTTCTTATCCCCCCCTATATATATATATATATATATATATATATATATAATGTGTGTGTGTGTATACATACACACAAACACACACAAATGAGTGAACAACGAGAGAGGGAGAGGGAGAGAGAAGACGTGATGTAGGTTGTGAGAGTGGAAGACTGACAGAGGTGTGGTTTGCTTGAAAGGGAGTAAGAGGAAGAGATGGTAGTGTACTGCGAGTTAATAATTTCACTTTTCAAAAACGGCCATCCACATATTTTCATAATGGGAGGAGAACAAGAGAAAATAAAGAATGGAAGAAAACAAACGATCGAAAAGAAAGGAAAGGAAGAGGCACTGCGATTAGGCAAAGAAGAAGAAGAAGAAGAAAGAAACACAGCAATAACTACAACGACAGCAACAGGAGCAGAAGGTAACAAAAGCACGGTAGCAGTAGTTTCAATCAGTGTTAATGTAGCTGCTGGTGATGCTGTGGGATTTAGAGGCGTGACTGCGTCTATGATCAAAGGTTAAACTGATGTCTTCCAAATGGGAAAATGGGCCTTAGGGGATTTTGTATTCAAGTAAACAACATTCAGCCATTATTAATCAGGAGAAAAATAAATATGCCAATGAACATAATGGAATGTATAATGATGTCCGAATTAAAGTAATGTTAAAATTAGAATTAGTACTAGAATGATGTGTTAAAGAGGACAGACGAGTTGCTTTCCACAAATAATCATTGTAATAATGAAGTTATCAAATGAATGTTTCAAAATCATATTTACACACACACAAAGCACTTTCTCACCCCAACCCTTGAAATGTAGGCGTACATATACATAAAAACAAAAACACTCATACACTCATTGTTAATACATACACACATGTGTCTTTATGGATACAACAAATCTAGCCTTTTTAACTTAGTGTTGAGCATATTCTTATTTCTATTAACAAGATTACCGCCCCCCACACGCACACACACATACATATTGAGTACATAGGGATAAAATATCCGGGCAGGTATCATGCTAACACTCACTTATCATCCGGGTTCTGGTTAACTGCATCGAGTTGTTAGGAGCACCTAAATCATTTAAGGTGAGCAATCTTACTGTAACTCATCCGATGAGTAAATTTCGGGATCATTTCGCTGGATTACAAATATTTTACTGTGTATCAAAGACAATTACGATGAATACGGAGCTTAGTATGTCTGCATATATATACTTTTTATTTCTACAGTCATTTACATACCATATGCAGATGCACAAATCTCTGTATTCATTGAAATTGCCTTGTGTACAGGAAAGAAAATGACCTTATAAAAAATGACCATTAACTATAACAACTTACAGACACATGTTTTCGTTGAATTGATATTACTTCCACTTCTTAACATCAGTCATAGGTTAGTCACCGTTAGTCTTTTTCAGTTTCCATTCTTTTTTTTTTTTTACATCATTGTTATCATTCCTTTTCTTTCTGTTTCTCGAAGGTTAGTTTTTGGTTTTGAATTTATGACTTCACTATATATATATATATATATATATAT
>NC_068989.1:58667753-58671968 GCF_001194135.2 Octopus bimaculoides
TATATATATATATATATATATATATATAAACATATAAATATAAACATATATATATACATATATATATACATATAAATATGCATATATATATATATACATATATATATATATGTATATATATATATATATATATTTATATATTTATACGTATATATATGTATATCTATCTATCTATCTATCTATTTATATATATATATATATATATGTCTATATATATATATTTATATGTATATATTTGTGTGTGTCTATGTATCTATGTAGTTTATTTGTAAATGCATGCAAACACACACGCACACTCATAACGAATCAGTATAAATGATCCCCATTATCTTAAAGCATACATTTTGACGCTAAATGTAATGTTAATTGAAAACTCAGACGAAGCATGATATTTAAAATAAATTTATGTAATATGAAGTCTTTCAATCTAGATAATATTTGTAATAGAATATTACATTTCAAAAATGCAAAAAATTAATAGTGTTAAAACTAAAAAAAAGAAGACAAAAGAAAAAGATCTCACCATGAGAAATACGGCGAACACATACACACACGCACACACACGTGTGTTTGGAGTGTGTGTGTATGAGTATGTAAGAAAGAGTGCGTGTGTGCGTTGTAGTTATCTATCTATCTATCTATCTATCTATCTATCTATCTATCTATCTATCTATCTATCTATCTATCTATCTGATTATCTGTCTGTCTATCTATATATATTTTGTGACCAGGACATCAACGGTTTGAAACTGACTTCTTTTCCATTATATTCTAGACAGAATCAGCGCTGTGCTGCTAAAGTCATGTGTCGAGAAGGATTCTTTGGGGCTTCATTAATGTAGCAAAGGCAAAATTTGAAGAAAATATTTGCCATTTTTAATACTTCCTAGGGGTCGCAAATAGTTACTGCCCAAGGACAAGAATCGTGTTACATAGTGTTATTAGTGGCGAGTTAATAAGCTGATAAATTGAAGGAGAGGGGCATAATTAAATATTGATATTTCTATTTTGTTTTGAAAGGAACATGTTTGTAGTAGCCCTTTATTTTTTCTATCCATGTTGTTTGCTTATACTTTCTCTCTACGTATGGGTGTCTTATACAGAAATTGTTGACGTTGAAGTTACGATTAATTGATTTAGGATCGATGGCAGACAGTCCATTTAGAATTTAGCGTATACAAGAAATTTGTACTTTAGTTCTTTAGTTTGGCGACGACTTTTTGTCTTAGCCGATGTCGTTTAGAGCTTAAAATTTCAAATTATGTGTCTTGAAACTTCGAATACGGAACACGTGTCTGTGGGCTACTCAACATCACTCAATGAAAGAGTAGTTGAGTTCATTGAAGAAGTGTAATACTCATCATGGAAACTAATGGAGATCCCTTTATGTCAACATTTTTCTTTTCCTTTGTCCACACCCTGAAGGCGTGTAATTTGTTGCTGTTAAACAAGACACTTAACACCACACACACTTCATAGAGGTAATATACATTGCCAGATTGCTGTAGACTTAGAGTCGCCGTGTGTTTCCTGAGCAATCTTAGGTGTTTAAGAGAGCAAGTGAAGTAATATAAGTTTAGTTTATGTTCTGTGAAATAAATCAAGATATTATCTCTAAAAAAATACATTATAAATTAATATCCTATCATCTCACTTTTGAATAACACTTTACACACACACACACACACACACACACACACACACACACACACACACACACACACACACACACACACACACACACACACACACACACACACACACACACACACACACATATATATATATATATATATATATATCTGCTCGAAATATTCTTAGTTACTAAGTATAATATTATTACAAATCAAAAATACTTTATAAAATAAATGAATACACACACATACACACACACACACACGCACACACACACGGGTATATCTATCTATCTATCTATCTATCTATCTATCTATCTATCTATCTATCTATCTATCTATCTATCTATCTATCTATCTATCTATCTATCTATGCCTACCTACCTATCTATGCCTACCTACCTATCTACCTATTCATAATGTTTACTAATTAAAAAAATGATTAGTATCGAATTAAAGTTGTGACAGCAATAATACATTTGATGCTTTAAATTACTTAGATATGCAATCAATATCAAACGCGCACGTGCGTACATACATATATACATACATACATAGATACATAGGTACGTTCGTACGTACGTACGTACGTACGTAATATATACATGCATACATAAATACATACGTACACAAATACATACATCCATGCATACATAAATGCATACATACATATGGGCATAGAAATGATATCTATATAGTAAAGAAGTTTAAATGAGTAGGTTTATTAAACATACATTTATCGTTGCTGTGAAAAATTTCCGTAAGTAGTTGCAAGCGCAGGGTTTCTCATTTGTAGAACGAATGAAGTGAATACTCGTGATGAGACTCTAATGAGTAGTCGAGTTGTTCTGCAGATGTAGGCCTGTGATTTAATAGATTTGATCACTCTGCGCCTCCACTGTTATGGAGATAGAGCAAAGCTGATTGTGTGTTTATCAAACTTAAGCGTAAATTATTCACAACTTATTCACATACGCAAAGGCACACATCATCGAACTGTAAGACGTGTTTCTGTGTAGCTACGCCCTTGCGGTTTTAGACACTTCTTTAGTCGTTCATATCTCATTAAGAACTACTGTTTGTATATACAAACATCAAAATATGCATTTGCTGGCTTATGCAAAGCTTTATCAAGCTGGAAGTAATTATAAGCATACTAAGCAGCGATAATTGAAAATAAATCTGAGTACATTTATATTTAACAAGGAAAGACGTTCTATTTATAATACTAAATCATTGTGCAGCTATCTGCAGGAAAGTATTTTCCTGTCTTTTAGTCTAATGCTATGTCGAAGAAATTTGGCTGTCGTTTATTGCTTATAGTTATGCATAAGAGAAACCCTTAAAATATTCCTGTTTATTCCCGTATGAACCTATCACTGATGTCATAATTCGTATCGTACGAGATAACTAAACACATTCGACTAAGAAGAAAATAGGATCGACTGTTTCAATTACCTCCCCTAACCAGAATTATATTACATCTAAAATGAAAATTGGAACAATCTTTTGTGGTAGTCATTGTTTACACCATAATCATTGCTGTCGTCTTGATTATCATAATCACCATCATCATCAGAAACTGAATACAACAAGAGTCAGAAAAAAAAAAATTATGCTGTTGCCGCATTAATTTCTGCTAGATTTAACTTGTCTCTGCGGAAATATTTGGAGCAGTTACTACGCCAAGCTCTTCCATTAAACTAAGTGAAAGAAATTATTTTGGAATTTCATTTCGGTGACAATATTTTGAAAATGAAATTTGCTTTCAAATTTTATTTAGAAAACTTTGAAATCACTAATTCGATCAGAGCTAAATGAAATATATTGTTATTAGAGCGTAGATGGACGAAAAAAAAAAAAAAAACGAAAATCCATTGCCAACATTTCACAGACAGAAATCTATATGAACTGATTACTTCCTTGCCCAATTTAACAGCGACCCATTAGATGCCAAACTGCTAATAGCTTAGGCGCCCCAAAACTAGCAACCATGTCGTATTAAATGTATTTAATCTGGGAAGTAAATGCATATCAATTTTACTGGATTTTACTAGTATTAGTAATTTAGGAAAATCGTTTTCTTGTTCTTAAATTAAATGGATTTCATGAAACGAAATATAATTATTTAATATAAACTATGTCATTCACATGCTATGAGTCAATACATAAGAGCTTTACTTATCGTTTCTAGCCAAAAAAACAGATATTTCTTTGGAGAGAGGGTGGAGTTAATCGATTAAACTTATTCTGTTCTTGACTGGTACTTTATCAATACCGGAAGGATGAACGGCAAAGTGGACCTCAGTAGGATTTCAACACAGATTGTAGAGAGCTGGAACAAATACTGTAAGGAATTTTGTCTGAATCTTTAAGGTTTCTACTATTTCATCAGCTCAGTCATTCCTGTGTTTCCGTCATGGCGAGAATTTCTTCTTTACCATCTAATTTTTCCTGCCTGGTGTGCCGACTATAAAACGGAACGTCGATGAAAGAGAATAATAGAATAACAGTCTACTGGATCAGCTGATACATTTTACATATACATGCGCGCGCACGTCTGTGAACGCACTCGTGCACA
>NC_068989.1:58672189-58675235 GCF_001194135.2 Octopus bimaculoides
TGTGAGTGTTTATTGAGCGAAAACACCTAAAGCTCCACGAGGCTCCGGCAGGGGATGGTGGCGAACCCTGCTGTACTCTTTCACCACAACTTTCTCTCACTCTTACTTCCTGTTTCTGTTGTATCTGTAATTCAAAGGGCCAGCCTTGTCACACTATGTCACGCTGAATATCCCCGAGAACTACGTTAAGGGTACACGTGTCTGTAGAGTGCTCAGTCACTTGCACGTTAATTTCACGAGCAGGCTGTTCCGTTGATCGAATCAACTGGAACCCTCGACGTCGTAAGCGACGGAGTGCCAACAACAACATTATTAGTCAACTAGTTATCTAATCGACTGTTTGGTTGCTAGCATAATGACACAAACAACAAACACATACACACACACACTCACACACACACACACACACACACACACACACACACACACACACACACACACATATATATATATATATACGACGTGCTTCTTTCAGTTTCCGTCAACCAAGTCCACTCACATTCAAGATGGTTATATCTGCCTGTTATTTGAAATTTCACCAATTTAATAACAGTAACGTTCAGGATTACTATTGTGCTTTTATATAATAATCCTGAATATTATAGTGATTCGTTTAGTTAAAAAGTAGGCAAAAGTTTGAATACGAATGAATTAGTTTCAGTCGGGAGGTGAAAGAGTTTTGAGAGTTTGTCATTAGAAATCAATTTCCTTTTAAGAAAGATGCAGATTCGTTTCTAAAGAGGAAGACGTAAAGCGAAAAAAGAAAAAAAGAAATGAAAACAATCTAAGCAGGATGCAATGCGACTAGAAAAATACTAAAGAAGTATTTCCTCTGCATTACATCAAAAAGATACAATATCAACAGTGAAATGACTGCGATCAAAACTCCTCAGAATTCGAAAGCAGGAGAAGTGTTGTCTATTGGTAAATATATATATATATATATATATATATATATATATATATATATATATATATATATATATATATATGTATTATAAAAAATAAAAGCAAAGCGACCTTTTGTAATGAATATTTTATCAACTATCAGTGGTACTGGCATGTCAGAATTTGATGCGTAAAGTGTATATAGCATGAGAAGATCAATGTAAGAATAGCTGCTTATTTTTGGCAGTCATGATAGCTAAGTAAAAACTGGGAAGAAAGCAGCTTAGAGATGTGCTGAGAAACTTGCTATCAACAAAACTGTGATGTCACAGACGCGACGGCACAAGAGGAATTTGTAGGGTTAGATTATGTGAAAACATTTAATTATTTTACTCATCAGTGACAGCTAGTTTCGGAGACATAATCAAAGACTTAGACAAGCACTCTTCTTCGTGGATAACAGTATTACAATTAAATAAAGTGACAGGATGAAGTATCACAGATATATTTTGAGGGCAAAGTTTCTCTGTGATGCTATTTATATTTGCAGTGAACTCCATATCAAATTTGTTGAGAAAATCTAAATGGCATGGTTTGCAGGAAGAGAGAAGCACCAAATTGGTACGTAGTTTCTTTGTTTACGACGTGAAAACTTATTAAAGACATATAAATTATATTAAGAAGAGCTTTGACTTGGTTATTGCATTCTTAGAAAACACAAGCGGCTGAATTTGGACAAGGTAAATGTTCTTGTTTGGATGTAAAACAAAGATAACCTTTAAATCAGTCTTGCAACATTTCTTTCAGTGAAATGCCTAGGTTTCCAATATCCAGCGAGAAATACTACAAGTACGTAATGGCGGATGAAAATATATCACATGATACTTATAACGAGAAACTAGTAACTAGTGAATATTAACAACGGATAAAAACAATGTGGTCCCCCGAGATCAATAAGTGTAATATTTCAGTGGCTTACAATGTTTTTGCTATAATAATCAATACTCATACCAATATTTAGGTTATTAGATTAGATGCAAGATGATATGCAACCCACTCAGTCAAAATACTCAAACTATTGAACACCACATTAGTTGTGATATTGGCTGCTTCGACATAAAAAGAAAACAAACAGGAATTTAATATCGATTGAGTCAGACTACCTTTCCCTCTAAGTCTTTTCAAGTTTGAGGGCGGTAATGGGGGGGGGGGTGTCCTCCGGATACACTAACCTATCATTAAATCCAAAGCTCCCTAGCGAGTTGTTATAATGGGATGCAGCCCTGTTGAAGATATTCCTGCTCGCCGATTGAGTTAGAATCTTCTACCGATATCTGAGACTCAGTTTCTAATTCCAGCTGGATTGGTTGGAGTTTTCCTGTTAGGCTTCCTGTACGGTTAGTACTTGAGGCATTGAGGTCTAAGGTGACAGCTAAGAAGTCGACTATGGTTAATTTGGTTCGTGGTAACAGTTATAGTTTGAGGATGTGTGCGAGATTCTGCATGAATTTATCCATGCCGTAGCTTTTCATAAAGTTATAAAATTGCTAGGCTCTCCTTCCTGCAAAGAGTTGAGTTGAAGAAACATGTAAGAGAAAACAGTATACATTCGGCAATTGAATATACACAAGTCAGCTGCTAAATGCAGGTGTTCTGCGCTACATTTACATCAGAAAAGATCTGTAAAGTTTTCCTTATTTCCCCTACAGGGATTATCTGCAGGTATTCAATGTGAACTTACTTTATTCAAAGATAATTTTAATTGTTTTGTTTTCATTACGCTTCTAAAGATGCCGGTAAACATATTTGATATTCAGATGGAGAGGGGTTTAGCCAGTTTCCAGAAATCTTCATATATAAATTTGCCGTTTTAATGTGAAAACTGAGACGATGTGTCTTCAATTGGGTGTGACGTAATAACTTGCTATAGTCCCACAAGGCATATACTTCTCATGTTAACACTAAAAAATATTCCTATATTCTAATTTTTGCGAACCCTAAAATTTCCAGTTGACTGGAAACACACCTTCTTCTTCTTCTTCTTCTTCTTCTTCTTCTTCTTCTTCTTCTTCTTCTTCTTCTTCTTCTTCTTCTTCTTCTTCTTCATGATAATAATAATAATAATAATAATGATAGTATATATATATATATATATATT
>NC_068989.1:58675262-58677090 GCF_001194135.2 Octopus bimaculoides
TATATATATATATATATATATATATATATATATATATATATATATATACATACATACATACATACATACATATATAAATATATATGTATGTATACGTACTCACTCACACACACACACACACACACACACACACACACACACACACACATTGATGACTTTTACTGAAATTAATATCGCACCGCATTTTCTGTGACAAGATAGCAGAAAACATGTTTCCACATCATTTAAGGATTGCTTTCATCATTAATTTCAGACCAATTCAAATGCCTTCTTGGAGGTATCCCCTTTCTGCTTAGTTTGAAAGTAGACACCGCTATATTGCAGAAGAGCCACGCATCACAGGGATATTAAATATAAAACAAATTCTTACGAAAATTTTTATTGGCAGATTTGCTACATCTAGACTGTTTTTTTAAATTCTATGCAATCATACACTGACACAAACATAACTATAGAAAGTTTTAAACACTACAACAGAGTTTTATAGAGAAACTCTTTATAAAGACTTCTTTTGAGTTGATAGTTAATATTTTCTAAGGAAATTGGAAGTAAAATGAATTTAGCTGCCGAATGAACCCGTATTTAAGCTCGAAACTTGCTTTACGGTACTCACCATGTAACACATGTATACACATGCAAATATATATTTTAATTTATTCTTACGTATGCATTGTCCAGGGAAGAAACATACAAGGTCACAAATTAAGAAAAGTTGGTATTAGTTTGACGTTCAGGAAATTAGAAAAAAGAGGAGGTAATGTCTCTAATGTTTCGAGCATTCACTCTTCTTTCGAAAGATAGGATACATATGGAAAAAAATAGAGCGGAGAAGGAAAATTGGAGAAATTGATGCACGTGTCCAACCGTCATAGCATGGTTATATACGTATCTATATATATGCATACACGCACATTATGTATGTACCTACACACACACAAACACACACACACAAATTTATAATGACAATTTTTGAAGTTCAATCCTTTTGAAATCGAAACGCCATTGTTACCAATGTTTCTTCTCTTTGTTCAATAAATTTCTAGTGTTATCTTGAAATATCATATGCTCTAATTGAAACAACGTCATATAAACAAGCTTTGTGTTTTAGAGATGAAAAGAAGAAACAATTTAAGTGAAGCTCTTTTCTAACAACTGGTGCGTTTGCTTTTGAAATGTCAGAAATATTCCTGGTAGCTTTTAACTACTGAAAGCAAAGAACAAAAGTTGAATAACATTAGCATAACGCAAAAGTTGTATTTTTACAATTTGTGCTCTTCTAGATTATTATTATTAGGGTGGCAAACTAGCAGAATCGTAAGCACGCCGGACAAAATGCTTAGCGGCGTTTCTTGTACCTTTACGTCTTGAGTTTAAATTCGATCGAAGTCGACTTTACCTTTCATCATTTCAGGATCGATAAAATAAGTACCAACTGAGTACTGGGGTCGATGTAATCGACTTACTCCTCACCTGAACTTGCTGAAACCATTATTATTATTATTATTATTATTATTATTATTATTATTATTATTATTATTATTATTATTATTATTATTGAGTGAGAGAGCAGTGCATACCATCAAAGTGACACGGGTAAAATATACGAAGCCCAGTATACCCATCATGACTACCCGTCTGATAAGGGTACACCAGGCACATACATCACAACCATATGTGCGTGACATAGTGATCTCATATCAAGATAAACAGCGCATGACCTCGCAGGTGGAACCCAGTTAGAATTTTCTTCAGGTCGAGTAGCCCATCCCACTCAAAAGGTCCCTGAATAAGGTTTGTTTAAGGATGTTGAGTAAAACACCCATGTTTC
>NC_068989.1:58677420-58683924 GCF_001194135.2 Octopus bimaculoides
ATTATTATTATCATTATTATTATTATTATTATTATTATTATTATTATTATTATTATTATTATTATTATTATTATTATTATTAGTAGTAGTAGTAGTAGTAGTAGAAGTAGTAGAAGTAGTAGTAGTAGTAATATTTATTAATGCTAGAAATTGCAGAGGTAATGAATGGCGGAGTAGGTAGACAATATACCTTGCCGTAATTAGTTTTTTTTTTGATATTTTAAGTTCTAATCTCGGCGTTATTAAAAGTCGTAGAAAGTAGTAGAAATTGATCTCTCAAACCTCTAAAGGCCCAGGCTAGAGGCCTTTATTATTGGTAGTGCAACCCTGACAAAATTGCAGTCTTCCTAAATGTTGTCAATCGAACTCCACTCTGCTGTTACCGCCAACTAAATCCGATTAAACAATATTGCTGTAAGTTACAGTTGTTGTTTTGTGAGTTTACATGAAGCAGTAAATGCTGTACATTTTGTACTGGTTCAACTACTTACTTCTTCATGTTTTATTTGAATGATTGAGAAGAATTCCATGGAAGCAGTAATTCAAGATTTTGTTTCACTTGCATTACTAATGCTGCTGAGAAAGCACCGTCATCTCACAATATCATTCATCTATGTAAGACATCATAAATTCAAAAATCTTGTTAGGTCTGTTGGATCTATCAAGTAAAATTGATTAGTTTGTGTGAAGCAAAATGATTTTGTCTGAAGGAAGTAGTGACATTCGATATCAGACTGATGTTAGATTAATCATCTTATTGAAAGAGAATGGGATGCAGGATGTAAAGATATAAGTTTCCAAGCCCCAGGGAAGTACTGGAGCCGATTTAATGAACTGTACTCCACTCCCCCACAAAATTAGGCATTATATCAATAATATATAGACACTTGCTCTATGAGTATGTATGCATTACTACATACATGTTCTGGATATATTTTTCAAATTTATCAAAGTTACAGAAAGATCACCATCTAACACCTTTTTCATTAGAATGTAACCCTCAAATATAGGTCTATAAGAGTATATGTATTTAAGGTTCGATCTATAACCAAATGTATGAATGCAAAACATGGATATCATTACAATATACAGATGTGTATATATTGACTTATGTATGATTTGTATGCATATACATATGTTTGTATTATTACTCGTAGGTATATATATATATATATATATATATATATATATATATATATATATATATATCCATCCGTTACCTTCTAAACTTCAGGAATATTTTACATATTTTACATATCTTAACACTCCCATTATTGGCTTATAACTATACTTGCCTAAATAATAAATGTAGAAATTAATATTATTCAATAATATTATTAAATAATATCAATTTTAACTAGTGGTCAGCATACCTCAAAACGTCCGACGACCGTGAATTTTATTTAAACATAAACAATATGAGAGATTACTATATGGATCCCTTGTATGCTAAAAATAGACGTCAAACCGTCTTACCCCACTAAACCTATGTTCTCAAATTAGTAACACGCTAGATGTTTATGAGCTATGTTTATTTCTTTTCATTTGTCTAGCTCGTAAACATCTAGCGTGTTACTAAGTTGAGAACGCAGATTTAGTGGTAAGACGGTTTGACGTCTATTTTTAGCATACAAGGGATCCATATAGTGATCTCTCATATTGTTTATACCTGCCCAATTAACCGTATTTTTTCTGGCTTTGCAAAGTCCAGCTTTCAAGGCTGGTGCCAAGGTAGTTAACTAAATAAATGCCTCAACAATTACTGATGAAATCTTAAACTTGGCATGGGAAGTGTATCTGCAAAGGTATTTTCCCCCACTTATCTTTAAAATGATATTAAAGTCTCTTGAACTATTGGTTTTATACTGTATACACTTTTCGCCTCAGTTCCCCATCATTATATCGGGTCTGTTATTGAAATCACTTTACTGAAGTTTCTACTAGAACATTACGCCAATATTCTTCCATATTATGTATGATTATGGTTTCCTCAGTATTGTAGCTTATATTTTATCTTTGTGAATATCCTTTCTGTGGATTGCATTGCATAATGTTTTGACTACGACATCTTCCACACAGATAGATACGTAATGACATTTTCAGGCAGCTGTAGATGTGGATGATATTTTCGTAATGACTCTACAATCTGCAAATGCTTTATCTGTATTTTTGCCTTTTTTTTGCGTTAAGTGTTTCGTTAATTTTTGTTCTTAGATTATGAAAACACCTTTCTAAGTAGCCATACTTGACCTTCTGCTGATTGGCATACAGCTTTTCATCTAGTGATCTACTGCGGTAGAGCTGAGCAATTTCACCCATACTCATTAGTCAAAGAATAACTACTGATAAGCTCATTTCAAACTTTCCTCTCGTTATCTGTCTCATGTATGATGAGTTGATCTATAGATGATGCACTTTAACACTTGATTGATTGATGTTATCGAAGGATATGATGCGACGTTCAAAGACTCTTTGAATCGATACGGAGCTTCTACGCTTTTGCCTTCGTTTAGGTAAACAGTTGTTGATATGGAAATTTCTGGTGATGATTAACATATATGCATGTGTTTAGGTATGTATTTATGCATTTGTTTATGTATATCTGGTTTTGTTAATATTTTTTTTACTAGTAATTAAAGATCCTATTTCGAACTTTAAAACAATGGACTTCCATTGAAATATATGATTTGTAATTGCAATTTTCTAATTAGCTGTGCTCTTTTTGATTTTGTTAGTATACCCTAATGCCCGAATAACAACAGATGTAATTCTGAAGTTATAGTTAGTTTGTGGATCGTTCATTAATTTGATTAAATATTTTTCTTTCCTTTTATTTTTTAACATTATGTTAACGTCTTTTGGATAACTTATTTCAATACTTTTCTTATTCCTGTTCCAGTTTGGTCTGTGGTACATAAATCTTATTAGGTTTTTACAAGAACATTCCACCAATATTTTTCATATAAAGGATGTGTTTGTCCTTTATATCGTTGTTGTTTCTTCTCTTGAACATCACGACTCTCTTTTTTACAGACAGCAATGATGATATTTTTGGACAACTTCTTGTAGTGTGGGTGATATCTTCATTGTAAATTCCATAAAGACTTGGTTATTTTTACCTTTACTTTGGTGCTTTGCATGTATCTCCATCATTGTTTTCATTGTTACGCATTAGATAATTTGTTGCTATTCCTACTTTTAGATTGCCAAAACTTACTTTTCAAATTGAAAGTTAATGTAACTATTGTTCGTCCAGGATAATCTAGTTAGGCTGTCTTGCTTGTGTTACTCTGAAGAGGAAATGTTTTCTGTTGCTAAGCAGAAAAACATTTCACCAGATGTCCTATTGCATTAGAGCTGTTCAACTTCTCTGGGTGTATATCTCTGATCAATAGGCAAATACTTCTTTCTAAGCTTTTCTATAGACCTGTTCCATCGATGCTTAGCAGATGCTATTGGAGAAGGGATATCATGCAATATCCGAAGGTAGTTTGGGTCAAATTGTTCTCGTTTTAATCACTGCTGCTGTGGACATCTTTGGTGGAAGGGATTAGTAGTTTCCAGGTTTTAATAGCAACGGTGTGGATTTTACCAAAAATCCAACCCAGTAGCACCAAAGTGCTATGAGAACTGAAAAACAAATACAATATAGATTCATGGATTATTGTATGCATAGACATCTGAGAACCATATTATTTCTGTCCAGAAAACTTGTTTATACGTTTATCTCCACTCTTGATTCCTGTAGTTATTTTGTGTTCAAAATGTCGATATGAACCTACAATAAGATGTTTAGAATAATAACTCGATCTCTGTTCATGAACGAAACTCCTGAACGCATTGAGTTCTAAACATCGGTTATATGCCCTCCTCAAACATTGTTTTCATTCGAGCATAATATTAGCGGGTTATGCATTCCTTGCCACAAGCATTATCATAGGATGTACATTACTCTACGTATCTATTCATTCTTAGTATGTTCGGGCAGATGTTAAGGTGAATATTTGGTCGTTATTTTTCTTCATTCGAAAACATCTCCTTTTAAACGATGTGATCACATCACACGCGAGTCAACGGTGTGAAAGGAACTGAGACACTGTGGTGCTTCTATGTTATTGTGTATTTCCTCTATCAAAACCACCTTGGATCAAAGAATCTAACTAGCGTGCAAACCTTTGTTCAAAGAATTCATCAAAAAACTTATTTGCCGATGCCTGTTAATGTCTGTCATCGTCTATAGGGAGACGTCTTCCGCAGATGAAAAATAACAACGATTAGATATTTACGTTCGATTCTGACATATCGTACTGAAAATGAATAGATACATTACTGTCTGGATTATCGCTGTTCTGCGTGCACCACAAGAATTATTATCAGTTTGGTGGACATTACTCTGTTGTGCCATAAATCGTTATCAGCATTAACTCTGTCGGTCGCTTACCACAACAAATCAAATATGACCTTGTGGGAACTTTAAAAACTTTTCCTTTTAAACAATTCCTTAGATTCAGTTGTTATATACTCTTCGCTATCGTGGATGCACAATGGCCCAGTAGTTAGGGCAGCGGACACGCGGTCGTAGGATCGAGGCTCCGGCAGGGGTTAGTGGCGAACCCTGCTGTATACTCTTTCACCACAACTTTCTCTCACTCTTTCGACCTGTTTCTGTTGTACCTGTATTTCAAAAGGCCAGCTTTGTCACATTGTATCACGCTGAATCTCCCCGAGGACTAAGTTAAAGGTACACGTGTCTGTGGAGTGCTCAGCCACTTGCACGTTAATTTCACGAGCAGGCTATTCCGTTGATCGGATCAACTGGAACCCTCGTCGTCGTAACCGACGGAGTGCCATTACTCTTCGCTATTTATCTTTACCTACCAACTCACCTACATACCTATCATATATATCAGTCGATTGATGAATATATTGATCGCTTGCATAAATGATATACCTGCTTGTCAGTCTGCTCACCTGTCATCTATCACTGCGTTCATTCACATAGCCATCTATCTATCTATCTATCTATCTATCTATCTATCTATCTATCTATCTGTCTGTCTGTCTGTCTGTCTGTCTGTCTGTCTATCTATCTGCCTGTCTGCCTGTCTGTCTGTCTGTCTGTCTGTCTATCTGCTTGTCTGTATCAGTCTGTTCGTCTGTGTATCCATCTACCCATTTGCTTACGCATCTAGCTTCCATTCATCAAAAGCCCATCCATCCATCTATCCATCCATCCATCCATCCATCCATCCATCTCAATTGTTAATTTGCCATTGAAATAATTTAGAATTTGAATAAGAAAAAGACGAGTCAATTATTTGAATTTTTACTATATTCCAACTTGTCTTTATTAATTTTTACTGTATTCCAACTTGTCTTTAATTAAAGTTTTTAATTAATGGTTTTTAATTAATGGTTACATGATGACACTAATTCTATCGAGCTGTGTACATGAAAATAATTCTTTAAATAAAACCCATTAAATATTTCGACTGCATCTCTAGAATTTATCTCTCTGAGATTTCAGTCAGCCGGTGGGAGTTTCATTATTTACTCATGACAGTTTTACAGCTTCGTTCACCTGCTCCAGTCATTAGCGCTGCCACAACGCTAGCCTCTGATAACACAAACCCAATGATGATACACGCATATCGTTTTATACAAGCAAACTAGGCTAGTAGCTAGTAAATGTAGGAACGCAATGAGTTCCTGCTTTTATCTTATCTTATCAAATGGGATATGTTTGTACATATAACGCAGTTTAACTTCTAAGCACTCTCTGATAAAAATCCACGTTTCTCTCAAGAACACCCAGCAATCCTTTTCTCGATTGGATAACATTAATAACATAATATTCATCGCTTGATGCAATCTGCTTCTATCAATGTTTTTTATTCACTTAAATTAGTCCATTAGGAAAGTTAAGATATACTTAAATGGTGGGTAATTTAATAGCTTGCTTTACTTCTACGAAAACAAACTGACTTTTATCACTAGAAGTTATCATTCAACGGTTTCAACTAAATTTATTTGTCATTATCTTTTAGCCTGATATTAAGTGTGCATATAGTATATATATAGGATGTATGCAAATATATATGCGCGCGCGTGTGTATGTGTGTATCTAGACACACACACACACACGTACACGTTTGTATGTATATATGTATGTATGTATGTATACAAACACATATATTGTGTCCGTATGCGCGTTTGTATGTAAGTATATGCCCATGAAATAATAATACAGTTTCATTGGTGAATTAGCATAGATAGTAAATAGTAAATGACAGAAAAGTAAAGACTATGTAAATGACAGAAATATTAAGACTGGAAGGGGGGTATCGTTTTTCACACGTAATACACACACACACACACACACGCACGCACGCACGCACGCACACACGCATACACACGTGCACACACAGGCACACACACACACACACACACACACACACACACACACAGAAATTACACTCACCTATATACACATACCAAGAGATG
>NC_068989.1:58686354-58687189 GCF_001194135.2 Octopus bimaculoides
TATATAATTAATATTATTATATGATTGAACGGCACGCATCCATTTCCAATTAAGTTTATCTTAATTTTGATGCAATGCTACCCTCTCTCTCCTCCTTTCCTTTTCTTTCTCTTCTTTCTCTAATTCTTTTTTCTCCACTTCACCGCTTTCTATCTGTCTGTCTGTCTGTCTGTCTGTCTTTTCCTCTTCCTCCTTTACTCTCTTTCGTTGCTCACACGTGACCATCATCCGTCTTTCTTTTCCTCGCGTGATCATCTTTCTTTTCCTTCAGTCTGTCGCACATACCAGACGCATTCTTATCTGTCTCCTCCCTTATCTTTTCTCTTTTCAAAGAATATTACTCCGCAAATCCCAAATTTTATTTTGGTTCGCGGGAGCAGCTGATTTTTGAAGCCTCATATTGTCGTGAATTGCTCGAAATGTGGAGTAGATAAACAGCTGACAACTGATGAAGGGTCGTTCTTTATGTTACTTATTCGCATACTCAAGTGTGCGGTCGTATTTCATGTTGTTTACGTTTTGTGAAGTCCTGTACCCATATATGCATATATATATATATATATACATATATATGTAAGTATGTAGCATACATATATTATTTATTTATATTATATATATATATATATATATATATATATATATATAGATGAGCTTCGTTCAGTTTCCGTCTACCAAATCTTTGGTCGGCCCAAGGCTATAAAAGAAGAGAAATGATGATCCAAGTAGTTACCACTCTTAGTAGCATTTGGTTCACCTGTGCGTTCTGCGTTCAAATTTCACCGAGGTTGACGTAGTCATTGATCCTTTCGGGATCGATAAAATAAGTACCTGTTGT
>NC_068989.1:58688307-58696163 GCF_001194135.2 Octopus bimaculoides
CACACACACACACACACACACACACACACACACACACACACACACACACACGCACACATACAGATACGCTCACACACACAGAGGTACGCACACACTCACGTACTCACATATACTCATATACACTAAAACTACTGAAATTTCCTACGTTCTCATGTATAAGCAAAGCAGCTCATTATAATTAATAATTATACGATAATATGTGGGTATATGTTATTAATTTATCTCAGCTTCTATAATTTAATTCCTACCAGTTACTCCAGACTTCTTCATTTGTTAAAGACAAACTTTAATATTATATTTTAAGAGAGATCAATCAATGCAATACGCCTCCATATTAATTGTTGATTTAACATCAATTTTCACAGCTGAAGCTCAGTAGCGTGGAGTATCCAATTTTTTCTACGTTGTTTTCCGTTTATATACTTCTTCTATACAAAGATATAATAGAAGTAGATGGAATTCAAGAGCGTTTCAAATAAAACCAGTGTCAGTAAAAAGTCAGGTTTCTTAGCTATGCAGGAAAAATATATCACTATGACTTTCTAATCAGGAGTCGAACTCGGATCTTTCACTTATCCCCAGTCTCGTTGTTAGTATCATCAATTCTGCGGTCTGTGGCGCTGTCATAGGATTTTGTATAGTGTATCATAAATATGTTATTGTTGACAATGGTGTCAATTTATTATATTATGCGTGGAAAGACAAACTGATAAGTTACTGTTAATGAAATCCGTCATTCAACTAGGGCAATATGCAAATTGAACTTTTATAAATCATGCTGTCCTCTGCGGTGCTAGTTGAATTCATAGTTGCTTCATGAGCAGTTGATCCATGCTACTTGATCGGGAAAGGGAGCTGAGTGCGTCTTTTCTCCGCACATCAATAGCAAAGAATGTATCTACATTATTTAACCCACAGCGAGGCACACCGGGTTGATAGAAGGAAGGATAGAAAGAGATCCTTCAACACACAAAGGATGGTCTATCAGGAATTTACATCTATGAAAGAAATGAGAGATAGCTGGATCCCATAAACGAGAAGTTTCGATAGGAGATTCACAGTTCAAAGCTTTGCTGATGTTGAGAGCAACAACGTTACTGACACAAAATTTGCCGATGGTGGATGACGGAGCGGAGAAGGTCACCAGTGGATCTAGCTTATTGGTGGTCGATAAAGAGGAATAAAAATTCAAGGAGCTTTTTTTTTTGTGAGAGTGTGTCATTGTTGTTAATTGCTGCTTCCATTATCTTCGAGATATTAGAAGTGAGTGAGTGGTAGTGATAGTTGGTGGGGGTCAAAGAAGAGACCTTCCTTGGGATGGGCAAACTGTAGCGCGTTTCCAAAAATTTGGGTAGATCCCTGTGAAGAGAGATATAATGTAACTATTAGTTCTGTAATCTTGGTAGTCGCTGCTTGTGTTCGTAACAAGCGGTAGATCAAGAAGAGTATAAATTGTACAAGTTAACCACGTTGATTTTCCAGTCAACCTGGTTTAAGTTGTTACAGTTCCAGTCTCTATCACATAGATCTTAAAATACATTCATATCTGAGGAAAATCTCGATACAAACAGTTCTAGCTTCTAAAACTGGAATAAACTTACACTCACACTTAATATGTCATTATTTTGAATTCATGAATTACTAAAACATTCTCAGTTATATGAAGAAGAGCAACGACTGATACATTTCTTAGATTAGAATTTAAAATAAGCTACGAAAAAATTTCTACCAAATTACTTTTTCTGATGTACGGGTTGAAAATTAGCTCCGACAGTTTAGCTTAAAACGTTGAGACAGTTTAATAATAAATGACGGTACCAAACATTATACAGAAAAATTTTGTCGGTTTATCTAACTTTTAAACTGGTTATATTTTGTTTTTTTTTTGTTAATTGTAAATACGAATTCGTTATATGGGCATTAGACGCAGGAATGTAATACAATAATAATTACTGATTTAAGTACAAAATTAGGAATTTTGAGGGAGGGGATTTGTCGCTTCAATCAACCTCAAAACTTGACTGGTACTCTACTTCATCGATCCCGAATGGGTGAAAATATTTATATATAATGCAAATATTTGTAATTGGTGATTTGTTTAATTAGTTAAAAGTAATATATTCTACTGTTCATAATATTTTGTGACATAGAATACTTCCCCGACTTTTCATTATATTATATGTTCTCAAAATCACTTTAACTAAGATCCTTCTAAAAACTCTTCGTTTTTCGAAAAACTGAAACTATTATAATTGAAAATCCTTCTTTGTATGTGCGTATGTGTACTAACGTATTTGATGGGTGTGCTTACTCACGCCTTGCTCGACATCCACTTCACCGTCATATTGAAACAATTGTGACATCACGCACCATTTCTGTCTCCCGAGTTTGAGATCTACAGACATATTGTAATGCATACGTACATACATATATACACACACACACGTACACGCACGCCCGCACGCCCGCCCGCACGCACGCACACACACACATTTAGGTAGTCAAAACGTCCTTTTATTGCAATATAAAATCTCATAAAAATAAAACGCAAGATAAATCCAATAGAATATTGGAAAATGTAGAAAACGCATTATGGATGTGGATCTGGTCTTTTAGCCAGCGGATGTATATAATGGAGAAATTTGCGAATTATTACATCCCCTCTAATAAAGATAATGCTTCTCACCTGGCTAAACGAAGGACAATCAATTTACAAACTGAGGGAATACAGCGGTGCAGTTTATGGATATGAACAATATATTTAAGGGGAAGTAGTATTGGGGAGAATTCGACTAACGACATACACAGTAAAGTTTTACATGTGTAATATAGGAACTTGAGTTAATAGAGCAATATTATCTCTCGGTGTGCTTAAAATCTAAAATCTAAAAATGTGATGGCTTCTATTCCTAGAATGTGGGGGATGTTTGAATATATGTTGACTACGTCGAAGGAAAGGATACTAGCAGTGTTTTCTCATTGACCGTTTTTGGGAGGTGGTTGAGCATGTCCAAATCATCCCTTATATAGCTCTTGATGAGTTTGAGGAAGGGTTTCAGTAGAGTGTCCAGGAAGTTGCTGAGGCAGTGGGTTTTGCATGCTTAGTTTCAGGTCATTAGGTGAGGGGACCTTGATGATTATGTCTGTAGCTTCTTTGCATGCCTAACTTATTATTCTGCTTTTCAAATATATATATATATATATATATATATATATATATATATATATCCGTTATATGCAACAGAAAATGTGTTAGATTAAAATAGTCGTTTATGCATCATACTTAATGTAAATAAATCGCGATAGTTTACTGCGGTATTTATCCGGAGCTAATATTTTCTTTGGACGGGTTGTGTTAAAAAATACAATATGTATACACCGGAAGAAGACGAATTCGTGCTAGCTGTGGCAAGTGAGAACGTTAGATGCATTCTGCCAAGTCTTTTTTATAAGGAATTTCTGCAGTAACTATTGCTTCATGTTGAATGTTGAATGTTTATCAAAAGTTCTAGAGGGCTGTTCTTGCATATAACGGATGATTAATTCAAAGAAAATAACTCGGTTAAAAGTTTATTTTTATTTTGTCTTTTTTTTGCAAAATATTGCTATTGGTTTTTATTTCTCAAACTTACTCGTGTTCTTAGCAAATATAGGAAAACCTTTAAAAGTAACATATGAAAATTTCAATTTGTAGCTTAGAGAAAACATTTGTCTGTTATGGCATAATCTTTCACCCATCTTAGGAGAAGAAATAACAGAGTTTCATCACATTCACTTCAGCCAAAATTTCTGCGCATAGTGATTCTATGACTGTTTCTCTCTTTTGAAAAAATGTCACACAATGTAACGACCAAATAGAATTTTTAGATAAACTTTTACATTTTCTAACAGTTATATCTATTATGCTGAGAGTTGAAGTGAAGTTAAAAAGCGAATTTCTAACCTAAGGGAATTTTTTTGTTTCAACGAGTTTCTAAGATTAACAGCAGCCATTGTCAGAAAATTTTACATTCCATCTCTTCTACAAACGTCATTAGAGACCTACGAGAACAAGTATTTTAAGTAAGTATGCATTTATTTACTCCTTTTGTATAATGGTGTTTCTGTGAATAAGCTTGTATATGTGTATTTACAAGCGACTACTCGGTTCTGTACAAACTGCTATCGTTTGAGATATTTTAGTTATTATAATTATAGATATTGTCAATCACTTTTGGCAGACAAACCTTCAAGAAATCGTGTCATTGCCATCCCGGTAATGACTTGCTGATGTCTGCCAGCACCACTACTATCCCCATTAGTGATGACTGCGTTTACTAGAGTCTGTAAATAATGGAGATGTTGAAAGACAGGTATAAAGTCATTGTTGCTCTGGTATGTTTTAACTGGAAATTAATGCAAAACGGAATTCATTAATTCACTGGATATTTTGCCAGCACCTCTTATGCTTACTTTAAATTTACACAGCTTTCAAATATGGATCATAGAGGCAGCTACACACACACACACACACACACACACACACACACACACACACACACACACACACACACACACACACACACACACACACACACACACACACACGCGTTGAAATAGATATAAAAATACAATTTCGTTTTGATTTCAATAAATTAAAATTAAAAGTATTTGGTTGGAAAGAAATTAGATTATATTTGTGGAAAGGTTTAACGGTTAACTTCCTCTTTGTACACTCGTTGAAAAAGCGACTAGTTGCCACAAAATCAAGTCCTCTATAGCTACATTTAAGTAAACAAGCAGTTATTTTCTTTATATGGGAATATAAGACATTAATTTACTCTCCCCCAACTTATTTCTTTTAAACAGATATTAGTGATAGCTACAATTAACTCTTGAATACGTGCTGGGAACTCTCGGTAAATAAATGACTCGGTTAGAGAAATAAAGAAGTGCTTTGAGAGATTCGTATGTGGTTAGTTACCATTGAAGTTGCTCTTATACATTAAAGGTAATATCATTCATTTTAAAGCAACCATGGTGTATTTTCACCAACTCTGTGTACGTTCCGATCCCTTTTAGATTCAACCTGTTTTTTCCTGATTGCAATTAATACAAGAGCTTCATTGATCCCGTTTCATTCTACACAGGCTGAAGAAGCGAGTGGTCGCAGAAACATTTAAATGTCCCAGAAGTTTACCGTTACGTAAATATACGTACTTTCATCAAACGGATACATTCAAGATTTTTGCATTCCATTTGTTTATTTCATATAACCATTCGCTATAGCCACAAGTAATTTCTAAATAATTGATAAACTTTCTCAAGGAATAACTGTTTTGATTAGACAAATCAAGAAGTGCCATGTGTTGTTGATCTGTGTCTATATTCTAGATAGTTTAAGCTTTCTGTCTTGGTATATTTCCCAGTAGAGAGCTCTGAATGTTTTTCACTCGCTTCGTCCTTCTTCTACGCTCCGATTACCTTATATTTACCCCTCGCAGATTATTACTGCACAGAAAAAGTCATTAGAGATCTTTCTATTTATAGAAAGTTTTCACTCGCTCGATTCGGTCCGCTTTCTGTTCCAGTCACTTAATAAATCTCACGGGAGATTAATACATTTATTTATTTTATATTTTATTTATTTATTTAATTATGCAAAACTAAGTGATATACAAAAGCTTATCGGGAATCCAATTCTTTCTGCATCTGTTGAAAAACGAGTAGTCACAACCATAGGATGAATTTGATCAGATAAAATGAAGGGAAACCATTGGGCTGGTGGATTTTCAAGATATAGCACCCCAGATCATCACAGATCCTCCTCCATGTTTAACAGTTGGAAGAAGGCAGTCTGGGTGAAATGCTTTCTTTGGCTGTCTCTACACGTATACTCGGCCAGTGGTGGGGAAATAAGTTAAAGGATGACTCTTCCGAGAAGATAACATACTTCCACTGCTCTAGGGACCAACTCTGCAAGTTTTTACTCCACTCTAATCGCTTTGCAACGTTTGTTTTTGAAAGTAGTGGTTTTCTGATTGCAGCCCTCCCATGAAATCCGGCTTTGTGCAGTTCCCGGCGAACAGTTTTTGTGGAAACTGGGTTCTCGAGGTGGTCATTAAGCTCTGCAGTAATTTTGGGAGCTGTACTTTTGTGATCTTTTCTAACAATTCGCGTAAGAGTCCAACGCTCCCTATCTGAAAGTTTTGGTTTTCTTCCAAAGTTTTGTTTCGACGAGGAGGTTTTCCCCTCTTTCTCAAAGGCTGTCATTACTTTCGGAACAGTATTTGTTGAAAGACCAAACATTTCGGCTGTTTTCGTTACGCTACCTCTTTGAAAGTCCGAAAGATCTGTCATTTTAATGAATTTTAATTACCTTTTTCTGATGATATCTGAAAAGAAACAGCAATTTTAGCAAAGTATATTAAGCAACACTAATAAAAAAAATAAATAAATAAATAAACAAGCTTTTGACAGTTTTATAGATATTTCAAAATTATGATGTGATAGTGCTAGGTGTTTCTATTATTTTGTCCAACCCCTATATATAATCGCTCTGGTTTCGTACCGTACGGTTACTTTATATTAAATTACTTGTATCTAACTGCTGTTGTATAAAAGCTTCAAGGGAATCCATTCCACTTTTGACCGTGTGTAGAAGCGAGTATTTGCAGACATATCCAAATGACCCGGAAAGTTATCATTATGTAAATATAAGCATATTTTCTTTACATGTATGTATGTATGTATGTATGTATGTATGAGATTCACTCTTTCCATCCATAGTTATTTGTGATAGCCACAGCCATTTTCAAATTGCATGTAAAGTGTTCTCAATGAATAAATATCTTGGTTAGTTGAATTAAAATGCGCCTTGTCATGCTCAATTTAGTATAGTTTCTACATAAATTGCTCCAAGGCATTTCAACTTATTAATTTAATACCTTCCTAACGACTCGGAGTATTTTTACTACTTCAGACACAAAGTTATTTCCGGTTACACATAAACTCGTACGATTCGTTCCCTTGGAGTGTTCTACTCGCTTATATTCAGCTTCTTATAGACACAGCTATTTGTGAAATGGTACTCTTCGTAGAACTACTTCTGTAAGCTGGCTGAAAAAGCCGGGTACAGTTGGTAAGATCTACATGTTCTTGAAGTAAATCATATAAAAATATTCTTATAGAGATAATTTGGCACTTGTGATTCATTCTTCTTGTTCGTGTATTTCGCATAGACATTGGATATAGCATCAACTAATTTCTAATTATAGGGTACACTTAGTCAATAAACGCCTCGATTAAGTGAATTACAGGGTGCCTTGTATGGCATATATGTGTCTAGTTACAATATACATTATGATAGCTGTCCACTTGCGACTGATAAAGACCATCGCTGACTATTAAGAACATTGTGCATACACAGAAAATTTATACTTTACTCTTATGGCTCCGCTGGTAACTAATGAGCCTAGCTCTTGATAAATATACATGTCCGCAGATATTGCAGACCGAGCGTCTCCCATTCACTGCACTGGTAGAGTGTTTTCGAACAGCTCTCTTAAACTCAGCATAAAAAAAGCATTTTTTTCCCCCGAAAATACCTGCTCGTTTCGATATCTGTTTCCTCCGTCGATGGTGACGACATGCATTCCTTTTCTAGATGATTTCACTTATTTCACATGCTTTCAATGAGGACTTTACACAATCCATAAATCGTAGTCTTGGTTTCCGTTGGGGGTTGGTGATGGGGTCGCCTTCTACAAACAAGTTCGTTAATAGCATCTGCTTGAAAATCCTCCGATCATTCACTTACCTACCTACCTACCTCTCTCTCTCTCTCTCTCTCTCTCTCTCTCTCTCTCTCTCTCTCT
>NC_068989.1:58696407-58714795 GCF_001194135.2 Octopus bimaculoides
ATATATATATATATATATATATATATATATATATATACATACCCACCACACACAAATATATATACCTTCGTATATGCACGCACACATGTACATACACATGTGTAAGAGTAGTGAAAATCTAAAGTTCAAGCAGTTAAATATTAAGCTCGAAGCAGCTCCTTGCAAATCCAATGCAAGCATTCGGACATACATCCAACGGTCAGATATAACTTTTCGAGTTATAATATATCTGGATGTTATCTGTCACTAAAACAAGCTTTTGGCGGAAGGGCAAAATTGGAACTTGATAACTATTTTATGTGGATCCAGCAGTTTCATGTGGATGAGATTAGTTGATGCTACAGACCTCAATTCCTGACTGGTACTTTATTTCATCGACCCAAAAGGATGAAAGGCAAAGTTAGTCTCAGCGATATTTGAAACATGAATATATTGAACCGGAAGAACTGCTGCATGGTATATGTTGTCCGTTAATCTAATGATTCTGTCAGTTCGCTGCCTTAATCCAATTTTATAGTCAATATCAATTAATAAGGAGAAAAGCTAATACAAAATATTCTATAACATCAATAAAGGAATTGGTGTAGTTTTGTCCCTGATCCACGCTTATCGAAAGCATACCGGGCATGACCATCGTGACATTTTATACATAAAGGAGTATATTTTATCCGTTGAAAGAATCTGGCTGCTGTTTCTAGCATGTCAACTCTCATTGGCTTTTTTAATGAAATGTTTTCATCAGCAGCCAGGTTAGAAATAAAACTTCAATTATAGTAAAGTATAAGTCAACGGCACTTTTAATGTAACATAGCAACAACTAGTAACTGAAAACTGTGCCATTCTTACCATGCCTGTTAATAGGATATATTCCGAGTGAGAATAGCCAGAGGAAGAGAAGTGGGTTACTACAACTGAGCCCTAATGACAGAATATCTGACAGAATACTACTGAGACCAATGAAGAAGAAAAAAAAAAAGAAGAACCAAAAGAAAAAGATTTAATAAATCTGATTATGGCTCCGAGTTTACAGCTGAACTGCTTTTTTCTTCTTCAAATCTATGATCTAATTATAGTAACGTAATTGCTAACACTTTCGTATGCATAGACTCAGATACATTATTGTATGTGTGAGTGTGTTTGTATTTGTGCTCGCATGTGTGTAATGTGTGTATATGTACATGATACAAGAATATATGACACACACACACGTACACAGGTTTATCATATATTGAGTACTATTAATTTTGTGCGTAGCATAGAATTGCCGAGCAAACACAAAACTTTTAATCATATATGAGTATATGTATGCGGATATGCATGTGTGTGAGTGTCTGTGGGTTTGTATATAAGTAGTGGTACGCGTTGTTAATATTTCTGTAGACGAAGATTTGGTTTGTTTATTTTTATGGGCTCGAGTAAACTGAAATGAAAGACTAGCAAGAATTCAGCAAATATTCCATTACGGAAGACTTATAACAATCATAACCTTGAACTAGATTCGAAAAGAAATCCAAATTGTTGTGAGACAAACTTCATTCCTTCTACATGTCAAAGGTAATAGGAGACAGAAACTACCAAATCACAGCCCCTAGCACATGTAGCAGCAACAGCCACTATAGAGATAACAACAGCAACATCAAGTAGGTTAGGAAAGAAAATTAGAACAACAAACACATTTACTCCGGCTAATGTTGCAGTTGATTGTGTCGCTGTTGTTGCTGCTTATTCTAATATTTTGGTTTTTCGCTATAGTAGGTATTGCAGCTATTGTTTCTGCAGCGGTTGCTGTTTTTGGCTGTTCCTTCTGTTTTTGCCTGTTACTGTTGCTGTGGACGTTGCTAGTGAAGACGCTGTTGTATAACTGATATAGCTATGACTACCGTTATCACCACTGCTGTACTGTTATTATCATTATTACTTTAGTCATCCAGAATAGAATTCATGAGTTTTAGCCTTTAAATAAATCAATCTGGAGAAAATCGTACTAGACAAAAATGTTAAATCGTTTAGGAACAATGAAGACAATAAAATGTACACCAATGTTAAAGAGAAAGTGTTGAATCGTTCGGGCTGGGCAAAAATACTTATCTTTTTTTTTTTATAAGCAAGGAAATAGTATATTGTGATATTAATGTATTTCCCTAATAGTTATTTACATATCTAAGCCATATTTATTTATGCAGAAAAAGTAAAATATGTAAAGGAGATCTTAAAATTTTAAACAGTCTAATAGTCTAATTCTTTACAAAGCTACATTACTATTCTGCAGCGAATCTCTTCATGTATTTACAGTAGCTCAACAAAAGCTTTTATGCTGAAGTAGACTTAATTTAAAACGTTTTTCTTTTGACCTTGGTGATCATTGTTTCTTTTCGTCGCATATGCAAACCGACAAGAATGTATTTTAATTAAGTTTATTGTACATTATAGATCCATATTCATTATACATCATTTTTATTTATTTATTAAAATAAATAGATAAAGTTAAATATTTTTCTAAGATAATTTAAAACAGAATCACGAAGTTAATTGGAGTTCTGCTAATAACCAAATGAATTCTTAGGAATTGAAGAGAAATTAAATATTCCTCATTCTAAAGTGAATCAAAAATATGAATAGCATTTTCAAACGCATTATATATAAAGAAAGCTAGAAAAACTTTCCTCATTGAGTTATGTAAACATATCTTACCAAAAGACAGTTTATAGACTTAGACAACTCTTAAATGTTAGTCAAACTGAAATGATTTCCAGTTGTGTGTATTTGTAAAAATTCTTCCGTTTCTAAAATAAAATCTCACTTTAAAAATGTAATTTTAAAGCACACAGCAAGTATTGAACTTGTAAATCTTACTCATACTTGTGACATCTGACAATGTTGTATGAAATATACTATTTGATTATATTTGAGATAAGATCTAAATTTATCGCTTTGCCTTCAATGTATAGCTGAATGCTTCTCACATAGCTTAACCTCACGTATTTAATTTTTTTCCATAATCATAACTAACATAAGCCATATGAGAAACTTTCATTGTTCTTTTGTTATCAAATAACTATTTCGCATTTATTCTTGGTTTATCTTAAGATATTTTTTTTCAGTTTTAGCTACACCATGTCATTCCAAGATTTGCAGTCAATAAAGAAAGGGTGTGTCCATATTTCTGAAGGTTCTTATCCGCGAAACAAAAATACCGCAGCAGCTGATGGAATTGTTAGATATGACTTTAAAACGGAATATAAAATAAATATAAAAAGATAAAGTAAGTCATAAATATCCGTAATGAAATTTCAGCTATGACATTAGATTTTGGAAAGAGATATTATACGGTAAGTAGGAAATTAAGTGTTTTGAGTATTTCCACATCGAACCAGCCAGAATGTGTCCTAGAGACGTCAATGATAAGTCAATTTAGAAACAAAAAACCTCAATAGTAAGGTTTGAGAGGGTTGAAACGTTGGGTGGAATGCTTTATTTAAAAACGTTATTATTCTAATTCATAGCATTCATAGCCCGCTGTTCACAGTAGGAAAATCTACGCCCTGGACAGAAACAGAAATATAAAGGCACACACACACACACACACACACACACACACACACACACACACACACTCAGACGCACACACAAACATCGTTTGTTATATTCATGTGTTATTATTGTGTAACCCCAGGTTAATCGCGATCTGTTAGATCTACGGTACCCAGAGAGGTGATAAAGGAATTTGGTGTGTTCCCTACATACAGTGCTCCAGACGCACCATATATCAATGTAGAACCATACTGTGATCTCAGATGTGCCATGTGTCAATCTGGGAATTTTGCTGTTTTCCTCTATCCAATTACTCCATGTATGTTCTATTAATAATTATAATCGAAGTGGATAAACTTAGGCGTCCACAGTTGCTGTCCTTCACAACTCACCAATTGTAGTGTACATTGCAGCACAGCGTTTGGAGTTAATGAATAAGATTATTAATGGCAGTGGTATTTCTCTAGGTGTCTGTATTTGAGAGCACCTGTCACCTGAAATATTACTTCAGTTAACATTTAATCTATTTAGGTAACCAATCAGCGCAACAGTTAAGAATCACGTGGATTACACTGTTGATTCGCTTGCTGCAATACTTTCAGCTTCCTTAATATCTCGAGTGAAATTACAGTATAAATTAATTTAAGAGAATAAAATAACGACAGTGGTTATAAATGTTGAACTGTTTCAAGGTTGAAGTTAGGGTTAGGATATGAGCTGATGTTAATTAAAGCAGAAACATTTTGGAACTTTTAGAATTTTTGAATTAAGCATGTCTACATAGTTGTACTAATGTTTCCATGTTAGCAGACCATTTTGTGACAGGCATATCGAGTGATATTTATGAATTTCAGCTTAGAGTTTATAATATAAATGAATTTTTATTTTCTCTGGTCACATTGTTTCATATCACATGATGTGAAATACTTTGCGCTGCATTACGTGTTGTTGGTATCATTGTTGTTTCTTACATTAAGATAAAACATTTACAACTTATAACATAGAGATATCACTCGTCAGTTAATATGTTGCAAATGTGCTATCCAATATCCTGATGTAGTTACTCTCCAAACAAAGCAACAAAACGTTAAGATGATGTATCTGAGGAGGGTTTCTGATGCTAATACGAAGCCTTCTGCCAAAGATAGTGAAGTTGCGAGGTCGGCCAAGCAGACATTTTTTTTTTTTTTTTTTTTTAAGTTTCAGCTTAGAGCTGCGGCCATGCTGATGCACCACCGTGTATTTCTCCATAATATTCTTTTTTTGCAATAAGATTTAGTTTCATGCCTAATCAAAAACAGTCAATATTATTCATTTTAGCGTTTGACCACCTTGAGATCAAATCTAACTATTTTCAGATCATCGTATGATGTCTGTGTAATAACACATACTGTTTCAAACTGACTGAAACACATTTGGTGCCTTATTTAAGCATAATCATTGCGAATTTAATGTTTTGGATAAAAAAAAAATTTGATCATACTATTTTAGGTAAAATTTAAGAAAGATGTGTTGGAAGATATGCAGTGGTAGTGGAAACTTTGAACGGCGATAAAACAAACATTTTCGACATCATACATTTAAAAAATTGCATTGTAGGATAGCTTTTTGGCGATCACAATTTCTCCGCTGAATATTTCTAGCATAAGAATTTCAAATATCGTTTTTAGAATAACAAAACTATAATTCATCTCAAAGATTTTCTGATTAAAAAAAAGTTGTTGGAAGGGTAAAGTATCTTACATGTTTATGTCTAATTGAATCCTTCTGGGAGTTGTGTACAATTTTAAGAGCTTTTTTTTATCCATGGGAGATTTGTTTTTACAGATAAGAACTTATTTTGGTTAAATGAAATTAAACTGAGATATGGAAGAAAAATATAGCATAATCAATGACATATGGAGGAAAACCATTGCTATATAAAACTGAAGTGCTGGGAATAAGGTAGGGGTGCATATAGTTACTTTATGATATGCCAACTTACACTGGAGGGTATTGTGTGGGTATTATAAATTTGGAAAACAACTAAGTAAATAAAAAAAGACATGCGTAGGTAACATAGCCACACAGCAATAATAATAGAAAACAGTACATTTAATCGATGTTGAAAAACGTATCTGGAAATAGAGTATAGTATACATTGTTAAAAATAAAAAGTAGTCGTATAAATACTTATAGACGAGCAGAAACGTTATGACATTTGTATTGTATCTTATTTATTTTATTTTGTCATTAGACGAGCTTTTGATAAAGTCAGTAGAGTATAAAATATATTTTTATAGGTGAACACCATTGGATTTTTGTGTCTATCAAAAATTTAAAAAAATAGTATTCAAAGAAAATAAAGAAAAAGAACTTTGAGAGCAAAGTCTTACTGTATCATATAATTTCGGATGAGAACATTTTAACCCTTTTCTATTCAAATGTTACTATTCCACGATTAATTTTCGGTTTATTTTCAGAGGAAGTCAGTCTTTCGTCTTCTTGATCAATTAATTTCTGAAAAGACAATTTAAATACAAGATTTGAAACTTGCCTGAGTCTATCCAGCGGACGTGTACGGGTTATTAATTCCCAGATGGATCAAACGATACTAAAGCCACTTGACAATCAGTAGTTGAAATCTTTGCAATTCTTTAATCAAGAACTTCTCTTTTCACATTTTCTCTTTTTTTTTTCTATTTTATTTATGTTAGTTTCACATACACAGTTTATGTTATACTTAAACAGGAGTATAAAGAATACTTCAGTAATTGCCTAGCAGTATTTTTACCTCTCGATTTTGAGTTCATTTCGTCTTTTATTGTACACGAACTGATAAAATAGTACCAGTAGTGTACAGGAGTAATCTTGACTACCCTTTTCTCGTTTAAGATATCTGGTCAAATATATCACATTCTTATATTAATAAGGAACTGGAATATTAATGTATTAGTCAAAATTCCTTGGGCGATATTTAGTTTCTGATTTCAAATTCCATACTTGTCTGTGCCTAAGGTACCGGTAAAGTGAAATGACAAAAATGAAAGCACCGGAACAAATATGGTCGTGTTAGCTTCATCGTTTACTTCTCCGTGATCAATGAAATAAGTACAAGTCATTGGAGTTTATTCAATATTCTATACTTGTGTCGCACACACTTTGGACTTGAGCCGTAAATTCTTCTCAACTAACAACTTCAGTTTGGTATTTATCATTTATCTTTGTATCATTACAACTATATAAGCAACTGATATTGCAATAGATATTAATAGATATTATAATTTGATATAATATGAGGAAAATGCTCCATAGATTAAAAATAAAAAGCCTTCTTTTGGCACTATATGCTATATATTTCTTCATTAGAAGGGAGACACATTCATGAATGCAATAGTTTGGTCAACAGAATGAATGCTTCATATGAAATTAAAATGCCTCTAACTATTGTTGGTTCGAGTCGCTGAGTGTTTATACCCCACTCTACGTCTTCCGCCACACTACAGAGGAATTTAGACATGTATATATATAAAAGAATCAATATAGAATAGGTACAAATTTAATGCATCATTCGCATAGAGAAAATTTGTCACTACTTCGTCTATCCATACTCACTACTTCGTCTATTCATAATTATTTTACAGTTTTTCATAGAAAAGAATGAACTCAATATGTGATATATTTTATATTTATTTTATAGCACATTCTTCCAGATTCATGAATATATTGTACAGATCTATAACTTGAGACAACTCATATGGAACAAATTTGTCTTCACCAATCTCTTCTTCCTCTGAAGTCCTAGACTAATGTATTCATTCCGCGAAAATTTTTTCTTAAAATAATACCTGATATTACTTTTGAAGCGCAAAACCTTATAAGCCTCGCGTTTTTAGAGATAATATGACAAAGTTGTTTTAATTTCCTGCCAATTCTAATGGCAGTTTAACTTGCAAAGTTCACTTCCTCAGAAGCATCGAAAGTTGTGATTTCCGTCCTAACAGATGAAATTTTTAGATAATATACCCACACCATTTTAGCACACACACGCGCACACACATGCACGCACACACATACATACACGTGTGCACGCTCAGAGAGAAATTCGAATAGGATATATTAGGATATTCACACACGTACAATAATTAGGGACAGGCAGACAGACAGAATGTTTTATGCATATTTTCAGCCAAATATTCTCACTCTCAGAAATTGAAATGGTTTAGAAACCATCTCATATAAGCTCCTTATTTAGAATGCCATTTATATTTATCAACATGAATTAATGCTATCGTGGGTAGATTCAAGAGTTATGTGTGTGCGTGAGTGTGTTATGCATGTATGTATGTATTTATATATATATATGTGTGTGTGTGTCAGTGTATTATGCATGTATGTATGTATGTATGCATTTATATATGTATGTGTGTGTGCGTGTGTGTGTATTTATCTCCCTCACTGACTATTCTTCATTCTCGCTCTTGCTACGTTTTTCTCTTTTTTGGTGATGAAAGACAAACGTTCGAAATTTTCAGTCAATTTCTTTTTGTTATTAAAACGTTAAGCTAATATTGCTGTTTTTATATTTTCCATTTTATTCACACCATGATGGTGCGTGACGTAGTAGTTTGGGTATTCGGCTCACGGTCGTAAGGTCGTGAATTCAATTTCCGGCGTGAGGTCGTGAGTTCAATTTCTGGAGTTCAATATCCGTTGCTCTAGTCATTTCGGCTGCCAAAAAGGAGTAGTATCTGTATTTCAAAGGAGCCGGCCGTGTCTATATTCTGTGTCACGCGGACTTCCCTCCAGAACTACGTTAAGGGTACACGTGTCTGTGGAGTACTCAGGCTCTTCCATTGATCTGATCAACTGGAACCCTCATCGTCGTAACCGACGGAGTGCCAGTAAAAAAAAACACCATATTCGTAGGGTATATCTATCTATCTATCTATCTATCTATCTGTGTATTGCAGAATCGTTAGAGCATCAGATAAAATGCCTTGCAGTATTTCTTCAGACACTTTAACATTCTGAGTAAAGATCCGGACAAGGTCAGCTTTGTCATTCATCATTCATCCTTCCGGGGTCGATGAAATAAAGCGCCAGTCAGGTATAACTGTTGCAATGCTTCGACTAACCCCTCTCCTGAATTTCAAGCTTTGTGCCTATATTTCAGATTAATATTATCTCTTTTTTTTTTTAATAAACTACTAATACGAATTATACATATACTGATATTCATATATAAATTATGGCAGATATGACGAGGATAATACACTAGGAGAGAGAGAGAGAGAGAGAGAGAGAGAGAGATAGAAGAAAAACAGTTATGTGCAACCGCGAAACCAACGACTCATCAACTCAAGTTATTATTGAATCTATATTCCATTGACTGTAAATAGAAATCTGTAGTATTCTCGGAAATCACCGCCATAGTGTCATTTATAAACATCATAACAAATATTGCTTTCATTAATGGAATTTGTGATCCGGTTGTGATTGCTGATTCGACCAACTTCGCTTTTGGTTGCGCTCTTAATATATTTTAAGGCGAAGGCGGCGAGCTGGTAGAAACGTTAACACGCCGGGCGAAATGCTTAGCGGTATTTCGTCTGCCACTGCGTTCTGAGTTCAAATTCCGCCGAGGTCGGCTTTACCTTTTATCCTTTCGGGGTCGATAAATTAAGTACCAGTTACGCACTGGGGTCGATATAATCAACTTAATTCGTTTGTCTGTCCTTGTTTGTCCCGTCTGTGTGTAGCCCCTTGTGGACAGTAAAGAAATAGGTATTTCGGCTGACGGTACGTTCTGAGTTCAAATTCCGCCGAGGTCGGCTTTACCTTTTATCCTTTCGGGGTCGATAAATTAAGTACCAGTTACGCACTGGTGTCGATGTAATCGACTTAATCCCTTTGTCTGTCTTTGTTTGTCCACTCTATGTTTAGCCCCTTGTGGGCAATAAAGAAATAGGAAACGTTAGTATGCCGGTATTTCGCCTGATTTTACGTTCTGGTTTCAAATTCCACTGAGGTCAACTTTGTTTTTTAACCTTTCGGGGTTGATAAATTAAGTACCAGTTGCGTACTGAGGTCGATCTAATCGATTGGGCCTCTTCCCCAAAACATTTTGGGCTTTGTGCCTAGAGTAGAAAAGAAAAGAATATATTTTAAGGCGGTGAACTGGCAGAATCGTTAGCCCGCCAGGTAAAATGCTTAGCGGCATTTCTTCCCTCTCCATGTCGAGGTCGACTTTGCCTTTCATCCTTTCGAGGTCGATAAAATAAATGCCAGGATGAGTACAACGAGGATGACTTGCTGTGTGACACTGCATGAAAATGACAGAAACCATTAGCATCTAACAATCTAGTATCTCTTTATATCATAAGTTGAAGTAACTGCCTCATCATTTTTCTAGTTTAATATATTTCTTATTTGCTTCAAGTTAAGATCAGTTCATAAATTATACACCTTAATTATCTATTAAACTTAATTGTATGATTGCTATAATATTTCTTTAATACGCAATTTTTTGCAGATGGTGAGAATGAAGTCTTCTAACTACATATACTCAGAATTGCACAGTTAATTAGTATTGCAGACCTTTAAATTAGGGTACATTTTCCCTATCTACATGAACTCTGCAATATATATAATTAGAAGTTGCCTTATATTTGTGTATTAATATAAAAACCTTTTTAACAGTTCTAAAAACTGTTAAAGACACTTTATTGTAGCTAAAGATATCGAGATGTGGAGGCGCGATGGCCCAGTGGTTAGGGCAGCGGACTCGCGGTCATAGGATCGCGGTTTCGATTCCCAGACGGGGCGTTGTGAGTGTTTATTGAGCGAAAACACCTAAAAGCTCCACGAGGCTCCGGCAAGGGATGGTGGCGAACCCTGCTGTACTCTTTCACCGCAACTTTCACTCACTCTTACTTCCTGTTTCTGTTGTGCCTGTAATTCAAAGGGTCAGCCTTGTCACACTGTGTCACGCTGAATCTCCCCGATAACTACGTTAAGAGTACACGTGTCTGTGGAGTGCTCAGCCACTTGCACGTTAATTTCACGAGCAGGATGTTCCGTTGATTCGATCAACAGGAACCCTCGACGTCGTAAGGGACGGAGTGCCAACAAGATATCGAGATGTAATACAATATTTGGAGTTAGCAAGTGATTGAGTAAAGATTTGATTTTTCAATAAACGTTCCCTACGCATCTGGTTTGAAATAGTTTTTTGCAAACATTCCTATATTTTTCGTACAGTCACTTGTGTTATCGTTTTCTTTGAGAGGTCCATACAGTATGGATTACCTTCTTCAGCATAGTTTGCCGGATCCGTACTTAAGATATTCTCGTGTTTTGAGTTCAAATTCGGTCGAGATTAATTGTTCTTACCATCATTCTATTGTCGATGAAATACATGACATTTGAAAATTGACCGATAATATTTCAATAATGCATCCCTCATTTGACTTAACTTATGATAAAAATTCAAAAAGAACTATTTCAAATATTAATAGCATATTCTATATTACTGGTTTCAAATTTTTGGCACAAGGCCACTAATTTAGGGGTATGGGGTAAGTCAGTTACATTGACGCCGATATTCAAGTGGTACTTATTTTATGGACGAAGGGATGACAAGCAAGGTCGACCTAGGTGGTATTTGAACTCAGTATGTGAAGACGGGCGAAACGTCGCAAAGCATTTTGCTCGGTATGCTAACGATTCTACTAGCTTGCCGCGTTACCAAATATATTATTGGCATTTGATTTTTATATTTTTGATATTTATAGAAAAAATATTGAAGTCATGTGATTGATGTGTCAGAAATACAAGATGAGTGCTTAATTTTCAGAATAAGTACGAGATTTACGATGAAGACCAACACAACGAAGGCAGTGCGGCAATATAGTGGATATAGGTAAGGCGGGGAGTTGGCAGAATCGTTAGCACGCCGGGCAAAATGCTTAGCGGTATCTCACTCGTCTTTACGTTCTGAGTTCAAATACCACTGAGGTCGAGTTTGCCTTACATTCTTTCGAGGTTGATAAAATAAGTACCAGTTGAGCACTAGGGTCAATGTAATCAATTTAACTCCTCCCTCTCCCCGAAATTTCTAGCTTTGTGCCAAAATTTGAAACCAATATACTGGACAGCACTGCGTTATACCTATTATACTCGTGGAATTTATGTTTTCTTATACACGCCTACAAGAATTCAGCGTCTCTTTGAAGACATGTGGCATTGTAAATGTGACGTTGCATTTCAGGAAAATGCTCCTGTCAAGTTTTCTCTATATTTCCCCTAGCAAATTATCTCTGAAATGCGAGAACATCATGGGACCAAAATATAGTAAAATTCATTAGTAGAGGAATTCAAATTGATAATTTACAACTATTGCGAAGCTGGCAAATAAGCTGCTGGAGAGAAAGTGATCAGATGGAATTACCAATCTGAACGTTTTAGTTGTCATTTATAAAATGCATTATGCTACACTTCCGCAATTAAATTCACTGAATTTCCGTTAAAACGCACACAATAAAACGAGATCTGCCAATAAATTCTAATATATTTCCTGTGTGAATAAACAAATGAGTTAATTTAGTCTTCCTCTCATTTATTTCTCTTGCCTTCTGATACAACTTACATGTGTGTTCAAACATACATACATACAAATATATATATATATATATATATATATATATATATATATATATATATATATATATATATATATATATATACATAAATATATATGTATATATATATATATGTATAGGTACATACACACACATATACTTATGTGTGTGTATGTGCGCATGTGTATGCGTGTGGGTATGTGTGTGTGTGTGCGAATGTATGTATATATGTGTATGTATTGTGTGTGTTGTGCATGTATCATTTTGAGTTGACTGAGACTTGTTCCAAGAACTTGGATTAACAAGCAGATAAGGCGAAACTTGAAGTCCAAGTCAACTCAGAATGATTTATATATTTGACTCTACCAGATATATCGAATCCCCAGCATTATTGGTAACATTAGAACCTTTTTTACCCTAAGGCGGTGCCTCTGCATTACTGCAGTCCAAAGGCTGAACCAAGTAATTAAATAATACACACACGCACACACGCCCACGCACCTAACGCACTTGCATACAGAAACGCACATGCACACACACACACACACATCCATGATGTTTGTATATCAACCACGTTTAAATTAACTAATATCAGAATGGAGTGATAGAGTGTAATAATTACCCAGTTAATAATTGTTACATATCTTAGTGAATATTTCTTTGCTTAAATCAAATGATAAATTACTGAAATAAAATGTTATTTCGGAACAAACTAAATCTCTTGACCTCCTGTTATAAAATTTTGACTTCTGTTTTCACAAGTAATATTTATTTAAAAATAATTTGGGGAAATGAATTTGCCGTGAGGAAACAGTTGCCTACAACTGCCCACTGGATTTTGAATCCAATCGCGCTGTTTTGTGGTAGATTTAGTTAGCATCGTTAATTTGACGTGGATATGGTGTAATGAAAATAGCTACAAGATCTCCAGAAAGTGTTGCCAGGACAAAGATTTAACCCGAAGTAGTTCCTTAGGATTTCGAAGGTATTTACAAGTATTTATTATTAGCTTGCTCAGTGTTTTTAATCTTGCATTTCCTTGTCCCTAATCAAGTTAAAATCTCTATGAATACAATTGAGCCTGACGCAAATAAAATCACAAAGAAAGATTCTTGCAAATTTAGGTCAAAGTGGGGTTTCATTGTAAGATGAGGACACTTAGGTAAAAGATTTAATAAAATCTATAAAACTGCTCTGAATTTGTTTTTTTAAAATATGGAAAACAAAAACACAATTTCGAAGACAAAGAGAATCTTTAAGGCCCCACTAGATACAATGACACAGATTAAATTTTATTGTATATTTAATTCCGATGGAAATTTCTGTACAATTCCTAATGCTGTAGTTTCCCTGAACATTTTTACAACTACTTTCATCTGTCTACTATTCGTTACGTAATTATTTATGTCACTCTCTTTTCTTGATTTTATGCATGTTTATACAGAGGAAGAGATTATTGTACACTGCGGTGTGCCTCTTTGTCTGAGCTCGTTACTGATTGGATCTAAAAACTAAATGACGGATGTGGATGTTTATACACAAATTCACGTAACTAATCTTCAGGAGACAAACACCCCAAACCTTACAATCTTTTAAAGGCAAACTGACTCTCATCTCGGACTATTTTGTTTATTTTATGCGGAAAATGAGCTTCCAAAAAGAAATACAAATATAATCATCATTCAGCTTTGGTCGGCATTCTTTCTCTAGTGTTTGTGTGGGAGGAGATGTTTCAGTTATCATTTAGTTACTTTCACAAGTGTCACTTTAATTATCATTCGGCTACTTAGATGAGTGTGAAGAAGATTTGTGGAACAAGAGGTAATAGGAATTGATGGCGTTTAGTGGGCAATGAAATGAAGACGGATGTGTCAAAAAGAAATTAATAATAATAAGTTATATAATTAAATTTTAAAATTATCCGTGAAAATGATATAGATATCAATGATTATATTTCACTATAGATATTTAATGAGATCTCCCAAGATGATGCGGTTAGACTCACACTTAAAATTATTTAACGTAAAATTAAACAACGATGATATAGTAATCGTACTATTGATGTATCGAATTATTCACACGTAATAGTAATTGATATTTACTAAATGCCATATCGTACGTTGAAAACATAAAGCGTTGAGTTTCAAATGTTATCGGAAGTTTATTTCAGCCCACATCTGGTTGTAGATACGCGCGGACGTAACAGAGATCATTATCTAAAAAAATAACTTAAATATTTACAGGTTCGAGTCATGCTTTTTGTTCATTATTTTACAAGTTTAAGACTTCAAAATGTGAAATGCATGTCAAATAAGTCTAAATGGAGAAAATATAGCTGTGTCGATATTTTTACTGTAAATGTTTAAAGACCTATCTCACTTTCATTTAGTTTGGATTTTTGCTGAAGAATTTCTGTGGATGCATACCATTTCGTTCCTTGATCAACAAAAACGTGGTTTCTTGTCACTCATCAGTTTGTACGCGAGATTTGCAATAGTTTCTCTTAATTTGTAAAATTGTTTCTCCCAGTTGTCTTTTTAGAAAAAACTTCATAATTTTTATTTTGTGGCTTTGCTAATTTTCCGTTTCAGAGGAAATTCGAAGCCACATATAACTTTATATAGTTATAGTATAACTTTGCATCTACATTTGGTTTAATGATAAAATGTAACAATTCTAAAGAACTACCCCAAGTGTTTGACGTTTCCTTAACTATTTTGTTCATAAAAAAAAATTCTGGTTCTTAAATAATTCAAAACAACACCACTTTCTACAGAAAATAAATTACACACAGATTAATAAATTAATGGTGATTCAATAATATTACAAAAAACAAATAAACAAACTATCTATAATTTCATTTATGTTGTTTAGTCTTGAAAGAAAAAAAAAACATTGGATTCCATTTATAATAAATACTGGAAGTGTATCAAAAAGGATGTGTTGAATACTGTAAACTGTAATTTTATATGAATTTAAACATGCCGCTGCTTTTGCAATCTAGAAAAATAAATGAAACTCCTGCAAGTTTTAGGTATTATCATGAATTCTCCTGACAGAGTCGACAGATGGGGTTCCAGAATTTTTAGCTGAGCAGTCTGCACAGATGATATGTTTACAGCGATCAAGTCTTGTGATATACATTAGCTCACTTCCGCTATCAAATAGACATTGTCTATGAAGATGCTCAGTGTTCCACACGTCAGGTGTCGAAGTAATCGCAGAGGAACGTGAGATGAAGCTTTTACTCAAGAACACAACGTACTGCCCGGGTTAGGAGTCGAAACCACGATCGCGAGTACAACATTCTAAACACTAGGCCACGCGGCCTTCGTGGGCTATATACTCTTGATATTATACTTTCTGCACGTTAAGCATTCCTTAATTCTCACATAATTTGTATAGTGTATCGATTCAGGAGATCAGACTATAAACTTTAATTCAAAGAGCAGTTCCAGTTAGCAATAGTTCGGCTAGAATACTGTAGTTATTTCTTAGAAACACTTATTCTTCGTTTATTTAAAAATTACTAGGCATTGCACTTTGGAAATATATCTGACTTTGCTTTAAAGTGGTTAATGAAATATCGTTGGAACTCAGTCATTTGATTCCTTAAACTTCACTTGCACTATATTGTAAATCAACCATCAATATAGTTTTCGCCCTTCACAGCACCGCAAATTTTCAGGAATTGCTCATAGATTACTGTTGCAGTAACTTATACAAGTTACCAATTAGTACACGTACATATTTTCAGTGTTAAATGTTACTTATACTTCTAATTTGAAAAGAACATTAAATAACAAAAGAACATGGTGGTGCTTCAGTATGGCCTAACTCCAATGGCTGAAACTTGTAAAAGACTAAAAGGATATTTGTTTCAGATATTTTGTGTATGTGTCTGTTATGTAGAAATATACAGAAAATTGAGGCATATTTATTTCAGATAGAGAATTATAAACATTCATGTTCCACAGTTATCTAATGTAATAATATCATTGAGATACATAATTAGATTTTTAAAATTTCTAATCAGACTAGGTGTGCGTGTGTATGTATGAGTAAACTTATATCCCTAATTCACCGGTGTAATGCTGATACTTAACTGGTGTTTATTTCAAGAGACGTCAGTAGGAATGTCTGTGATCAAAGACGAAAATGTATAATTATTAATTACTTTGTTGTAGAAATTATTTCTTTTTATCTTTTAGTCTGGAGGGAAGGCTGTGCCCATGACTCTTTCCAGGGCCTTCGAGAATGCTGGGTAGGAGGTAGCTAAGTATCCTCAAACCGTAAAACCTGGATCGAATGCTAGCAATAAAATGGATTCCGCTAAAGGTACCAAAGGTTCCATGTTGGTGGTGTTAAACTGGGAGTCAGTGGGATTTGAAGTTATGACGCATAGAGCGGAAAAATACCACAAGGCATTTGGTCCAATGTTCTTAGTACCTTCAGTCCATCAACTTGGATTCGCACTCCATTATCGACCCGAAAAGATGAATGGCAAGGATAACTTCCGCAGGACTTGAACTTAGAGCGCAGTAAGTCGAAACAAATACCACCTTATTTGTCGAAACAAATACTGCCTTATTTGTATAATAGATAATGTCACCGCTTTTTGTATATAGTTAAAATGTTCCAGCCGTTGTCAGTAATAGAAAAATGTTATAGATTTTTAAAAATTCAACTTGTGTACTATCAAAATACATGCTTTCTCTAACCATTAAGCTTAAATGTTAAAATTTTCATTTCTTCAGCCTATAGTTTCTCAATACTTTACATTTTGCTCTGATGGGGACATTTTTTAAACAGAGACCGTGTTGTTGACGTCAGCGATACAGTGATTAAAGGTTCTTCCACAAACACTCCGTCGACCTTTTGGCCTTTCATGATACGCACACTCATATTTTAATTTTTCAGCTATGGCGATTAGTTCTTGTTTTAGTTGATGTTATTCAAATTTTAAGATTTCAAATGTGGAGTCCGCAAGGGAGACATGTGGATAACTGAGAAGTGTTGGCTGAAAACTGTGCATCATTGAGAAAAATTGTCAAGAATAGATGTGATCTCTGTGAGTCAAAAACAAGTGGAGCATACTACTTCGAAGCGTTCGCTCCGTAAACGAGGCTCAAATACAGTGTCAGCAGAAAACCATCTGGAATTTAAGGTGCAGTGTGTGGACGATTTTTTTTCTCTCTAAAGAACTGGATTAGTCAGCCACCTAAACTCACAGGAAGCAAGGAGAAATCAAGAGTTATTTGCGAGGTGGTTCACCTCCACGTTATCTGCAGCATATTTGTAGCGAGTGTGGCTTAAATGTGTAAGTCAGCTGGCGGCCTGACTAGGTATGGTAAAATACATGAGGCCACGACCCAGCCGATGACGACAGGAGATAGATAGTTCAAGTGTTACTTCTATCTATGAATTTGGTTGCAGAACGGAAGCTGGGTCGAAGAGCCATCTGTGTGCACATGGTCGTATAAGGTCAATGCAAAGGTGGCCCTCTTCTAACAAGAAGGAGCAACCAAATTCATGAATGCATATAAATATTTGTTTTTGCTTTTTAGGGTATAGGAACAGCCGAGTGGTTTAGGAGCTTATTTTAAAATCATAATTCTCTGGGTTCGATTCCACTGCGTGACTGCTAGAGCTAATATCTTCTACCATGGCTTTGGGCCGACTCAGCATTTTAGGGGAAACTGGGTAGACGGAATCTCTGTGGTGGATTCTACTTGTACTTCCAAGGTTCAGCCTTACCACATACCATATTACGCTTTGTCTCGGGATTACATCGGGGTTACTCATGTCTGTGGAATACTCAGCGTCTTTCACAAAAACTCAATGTATAAGTAGTTCACTTGATTGAAGAGATGGAATAATCCTTGTCGAAACTGCCGGAGAACCATTTATTTCTACCTTTTGCTATATACGTGTCCTTCACGTCCTGAAGGTATGTAATTTGTTGTTATTAAGCAAGATACTTAACACCACACACATTTCAGGCTATAGAGGTGATATGCATTGCCAGATTGCTATAGACTTAGAGTCGCCGTGTGTTTCCTGAGCAATCTTAGGTGTTTAAGTGAGCAACTGAAGTAATATAAATTTAGTTTATGCTCTGCGAATTAAATCAGGATATTATCTCTAAATAAATACATTATAAATCAACATAGTATCATTTCACTTTTGAATAAAACTTCATATATATATATATATATATATATATATATATATAT
>NC_068989.1:58715404-58717504 GCF_001194135.2 Octopus bimaculoides
ATATATATATATATATATATATACATATCTGTGTGTGTGTGTATATAATGTTCACTAATTAAAGAAATGATTAGTATCAAATTAAAGTAGTGTCAGCAATAATACATTTGATGAGTTAAACTACTTAGATAACGCAATCAGTATCACACACGCACGTACTTCATGCATACATACATACATACATACATACACACATGATAGCATGCATGCATAAATATTTGCGAGTGCTGAGTTTCTCATTTGGAGAATCTGATTTGGAGAACGAATGAAGTAAATACTCCCGATGAGTCGGTAATGAGGAGGCGAAACTAGTTAATTTCTTTTTCGATTCCATCTGCAGATGTAACCCACGATGATCTAACTGCCCTATCTACTTGTATTGTGAGATTTACTATATGTTTATTAAATATACACAAGAAACTTATTAAAACGTATCGCCAAATAAACGTACAGATAAAAAAAAGGTATCTGCTGTTGTATTTTCAATCTGTAGGTTGTTAGCTTCATTCGCAAAGTACACGAATGAAAACTGACAAAAAGTTGCATTCTTCACACGCACATACACACGGACACTATACATGCATACTGCAAACGTACAATAAGACTGTACTGGCACTAATATGCATAAAAACTTACATACACAAACACATGCATTCACACTCACACACATAAATACGATCATACATTTTGTGTGTGTGTATACACGCCTATACTTACACGCACACACAAACACACACACACACACACACACACACACACACACACACACACACATATATATATATGTAAGAGGGGGAAGATTTAGTACTCACCAAGTCACAATCCATTCATGGATGAGCGTATGTGGACCATTATAAACACGCCCACAAAGAAGCACTCACTGAAAAGCACGTACAACCACCATGTACAATTACTTCTTTACACATGCTCTGATATCGCCATTAATCGTGACATTATTAAGATAATCAGTTTTGTTTGTAAACAAATTAGGAAATTTTCTTGGTTCGATGTAGACGTTTCAGAACTAGGAAATACATGAAAATGTCAAATTGACAAAAAGAAAGAAAGAAAGAACCCCCCCCCCCACAAGAGACAGTAACTATGATTTTGAAGGCATGTGCTAGGCATGTGTGTAACTGTTCTTACAACGGATATTACCTTATGAGTGGATAAATCTGAAGTGAACAGTATAGGCATATGGTGTCTGTTGCTACTGACATGTGGTTAGAGGTTGAAATCATTACGCGTGTACATATGGTACTTATAATTTCAATCTAGAGTGAAAGAATGTCTCGTGTGACATTGAAAGTAGAATACGTGTGCCGAGGGCAAAACCATAGAACATCAGAGCTGTTGACGGAATTAACACTGGCTTGATTATCGTGACTATAATATAAATATAAACATATGCTGCCTGCCTTGAAATTATAACTTCATTTCAGCAGACCGACCGTTTCTACTCATAGGCGCAGCCATGGCTATGTGGTAAGTAGTTTGATTCCCAACCACTGCGTGGAACCTTGGGCAAGTTTCCTCTACTGTAGCCTCGGTCTGACCGAAACTGAAAGGAGTCCGTCGTATATATATATATGTGTGAGTGTGTGTGTGTGTGTGTGTGCTGTGTGTGTGTGTGTCCCTGTTTGTCCTCCCTCATCGCTTCACAACCAGTGTTAGTGTGTTTGAGTTCCCGTAACTTAGCAGTACGGCAAAAACCGTTAGAATAAGCACCAGGCTTTGAAAAGAATAAGCACGGGAGTTGATTCATTCGCCTAAAGTTCTTCGAGGTGGTGCTCCAGCATGGCTACCGCCTCATGATTGAAAAATGTAAAAGATAAAAGATATGATATGGAAATAATTTTTTATTCATACGTACAGAGGTATAAAGAAAAGAAGTTCGAATCTTTAAAATATTTATCTAAAGGTTTCCTGATTTCCTGATTTTCAAATGTAGTGTAAGATGGATAGACGTGGAACTTTACCTTGTTTGTCTCGACTCTGATGAAGTTTGAAAGTTCGGAGTGAACGTCTCAGACTCGATTTCTATATCCACTGCTGTAAGAACCGGGTAATGTATATATATATATATATATATATATATAT
>NC_068989.1:58718022-58721215 GCF_001194135.2 Octopus bimaculoides
ATATATATATATATATATATATATATATAGGTTATGAGCGATAGTGGTGTCAATTATAAATGTTCTATATTATACACAGCCTTGGTTTTTTTTATCTCATTATGAAAAGAAAATCCTTATATATTTATATTTATGTGTATGTATGCTTGCATATATATATATATATATATATGCATGATACATATACACATGCATGATACATATACAAACCTATACTTATACACATGTACACAAACGCATGCAAACGCATATACACACGCACACATACATATGTGGTAATACAACTATTGTGGTTATATGGACGTTTTTTACACTTTCATGCTCAACGCAGGCGCTCTATCAATTTCAAGTTCTCATTCAGAAAATCATGAACTATATTCCTTGATCAGATATGTTATATTTTTCGATAACAACACTGAAGCAAACTACGTGTTGAATGCTTACCGTTCATTTTCTTAATAGCTTCTCAATTGCAGAAGCAACATCATATGAAGCTGACGTTATCTTTTATCATTTTATGACGAAGTGTAGATTTTTAAAAATGGGATTTACATTTTGGAGTGGCTGTGTGGTAAGTAGCTTGCTTAACAACCACATGGTTCTGGGTTCAATCCCACTGCGTGGCACCGTGGGCAAGTGTCTTCTACTATAGCCTCGGGCCGACCTTGTGAGTGGATTTGGTAGACGGAAACCGAAAGAAACCTGTTGTATATATGTATATATATGTATATGTATGTGTGTGTATATGTTTATGCGTCTGTGTTTATTCCCCAACATCGCTTGACAACCGATGCTGGTGTGTTTACGTCTCCGTAACTTAGCGGTTCGGCAAAAGAGACCGATAGAATAAGTACTAGGCTTACAAAGAATAAGTCCTGGGGTCGGTTTCTTCGACTAAAGGCGGTGCTCCAGCATGGCCACAGCCAAATGACTGAAACAAGTAAAAGAGTAAAAGAGTAAAGAGTATCCATACTTTTTCATTCAGACATATAAAAATAAGTTGTATAATATAGTCGCATTACACCTATCAGTTAAAAGAAAACGGTGTATACTTCAAGATAAAGTGGAAAAATTGGCAAAATGAAGACAATGTATAAACGGGTATAAAGATGTAACCTCTCTTACAGCCGAAAAAAAGAGCCATTTGAAAAAATGTATATATAGTCATTATGAAATGCAAGACCTGAGATATTCGTGAAGTGCAGATACTTAAAAAAACTTACGGAATTGGAGGTTGCTACATTGCAACTTTGTTAGATCCTATAACATAGCAAATCCACAAGAACTTACAAACAGCCAAATACTGAGATTTTATAATTTTTAACTTACAGATCGATATTCTCACATTTATTTTTTATATACCTTTATATTTTTTTTAAGTTGAGGATTATTAAATATTAATAAAATGATAATACTTTAAGTCACAATATTAAAGTTATCAATAAATACTGTCACAAAAGTTTCGCACATAACAAAAACGTGGTATAAGATCAACGTTGTGAATACTACCATGTTACAATAAAAATATTTGAAATTATTTGAAAATATTACAAAAATTATTATTAAAATATTTGAAATTTCTACATACAAAGAACACAACACAAAACCTGGTATATATGAAGCATTTCAATTTATCAAAACCAATGCATACTTGCTAACACACACACACACACACAAAAAAACAGACACACATACATGCATACATACATACATACATACACACATACATACACACACAACATACATTAATTAAGTGCATGTATGTTTTCGTGTGTGCACGCGTTTCCTTGTCTCCGCATACACATTGACCAAAAAAGTTAAACCACATTTATATAAATTGCATTAATCTGTTTACGATAAAGACACTTCGCAATGTTAATGAAGTTTTATATGGTAAAGAGGCTTGTCTGAAAGGAAGTTGTAACACCTCAGTTAAGAAATAACCTCGACGCCTGTCTGTTACATCGTTTTTAATCTAAAATTTACTATACTTTTAGAAATATAATCTGGTTATGTTGATATATGAGCAAACATATCTACTCATCTATCTATTTATCTTTCTGTCTGTCCATCCGCACACCCATTCATCTGTCCGTCCGTCCATCCACAAGTTCTTACATCTCTACATACCTACACATCTATATAATTATCTATCTATCTATCTATCTATCTATCTATCTATCTATCTATCTATCTATCTATCTATCTATCTAAGCCTAATTAATTAAAGTATGAAATATTTACATTTATATTCGAAACCTCAATCCCACATATTTACGGATGAATGTACGTGTATGTATGTGTGTATGTATACGCGTATGCATGTATGTATGTATGCATGTGTATATATATACATAAATGATTTTAGATATTTCAAGTCAACAGGAAATAATTTTAAGACGTTTGTTGATGACTGTTGATGTAAAACTTTAAGGTTTTAATTTCTTTTAAAACTTCCGGTTAGATGAGTGGAATCATAGCATAGTTCTATTTTTGAAAACCTCCGAACACAGTTTATGAAAATACATTTTGAAACAACTTCCTTCTCCGATTCATCCTGTACAAATACTGTCTCGAACTGAAGTATCGATGCGCTGAAAAGATTATAATTAAGTTATAGAAATGGTAAACCTTAACGTATTTGCATTGCTTATAAGTGAGTTTCAACTCCGAGAGTCGTCAGGTGTCTTAGATTGGAATAGGATCTAGGTTGGGGGTCTAGACTACAAAATAAATTTCATCTATTTCCAGATTCCTAATTTCTAGGAGCAGTATTACTTTATTTTTATCAGTCGAATCCTCTACCTCCCTTCTATTTTCTTCTGCTTGCAAGAGTTTTTTTCCCCTCAATGTCTCTCACAGCAATTGAAATAATTAAGCTCTTCTAGGAACTCTCCTGTAGACAAGCTGTATGCATCTTTATCTCTCTCTCTCTCTCTCTCTCACCACATGTGGATTGTTGGCGATATTTTCCCTCCGTCTTCCTTTTGTCTTGGACTTTCCTCCGTCTCTTGTTTCTGACGAAGTGCTTTGCTCGAAACGTAAAACCACCTTTCTTTCCTTCCCTGGGCGTCTGCTTATACTTTGCATGTACCACGTCCTCGCGTTGTTGTTTTTTTTCTTGTTGTGTGTGTGTGTGTGTGTGTGTGTGTGTATGTGTGTGTGTATGTGTATGTTTGTGTATATATATATA
>NC_068989.1:58721225-58721712 GCF_001194135.2 Octopus bimaculoides
TATATATATGCATATATATGCTATATATATGTATGTATATGCGTGTCTGAAACAAAAGGATAAATAACATCATAATTCGTTGTTTTTTTTTGGCATATTGATCATCACACATGGAAAAATTATATCGCATACACACATGCACACATATAAAACTTTATATGTATGTATGTGTGTGTATGTATGTATACTATATTGATATTTCGACATATCGATTCATGATTGAAAAAAATAACTGTGTGGCGGGGGCAAGCATAAACAGGACACAGACACACACACATGTATGTATATACCTGCGACTGACTTCTTGGAATTTCCATCTACGAAATTCCATCACATGGCTTTAGTCGTCCCAGGGATATAGTAGGAGCCCAAGATGTCCCGTAGTGGGACTGAACCCGAAGCTATAGTGGTTGGAAAGCAAATTTCTTTCTATACAGCCATACCTGCGCCTATATATAATATACATACATGCATATGTATGTATATA
>NC_068989.1:58722014-58725710 GCF_001194135.2 Octopus bimaculoides
TATATATATATATATGTACATATATATATGTGTGTGTGTGTGTGTGTTTGTGTGTCTGTGTTTGTCCCCCCACCATCGCTTGACAACCGATGCTGGTGTGTTTACGTCCCCGTAACTTAGTGGTTCGGCAAAAAGAGACCGATAGAATAAGTACTAGGCTTACAAAGAATAAGTCATGGGGTCGATTTTCTCGACTAAAGGCGGTGCTCCAGCATGGCCACAGTCAAATGACTAAAACAATTAAAAGAGTAAAGAGTAAAAAGTATATATATATATATATATATGGGAAGTAAACGGAAAATCAACTTCAGTAGTCATTTAAGGATAGTTTAACTTCCATCTCTTCCCGGAGCCGGAGATGCATTAAAGAATATGGCTTTTGAAATATGTAATGAGTTTAAGGGATATATAAGCGCCAAACAGGAATGGTAAAATTAATCAGGTTGTATTGAATATCACTAACTCAGCTAAAATTTCTCGTGGTTGTGGCATTTGTAATTTAAAGACCTTTGGAATGTCAATAGGCAACTGAATGGTGCTTTTAGAATTAACTGTAATCAACAAAAGTAAAAATGTATCGGCGAATAAACGCTTAAAAACTCTCGGCATATAGAGCAGAGGTATTTGAACTCGTCACAGCTTCTAGTGTGCGCACACGCACACACATACACGCACCGTGCGCTCAAATACACATACATAGACACATACACATGTATGACCACCAATAAGATACAGTAGTTGATAAGAGTATGCGCAAGAGAAACATTTGATAGTCATGACTAAGCGTCAGAGTTTGTTTCTGTGTTGTCAAAAGTGAATAGTGTTTAGCAGCTGGCAAAAACCTAATTTCTAATCTTGAAAAGAAGGCTCTCCAATTATGTATTATTAGTGATGCGTAGAAGAAAAGAAAACCTGCCAATTCGGGAATATTTGTCTGTTTCTTCTAATTGTTGTCAGCTTTCTTCACCTGCCAGATTATCGTGAGATTATCAGCAAAACTTCATTTCATCAATTCAGTTGACGTACAACTCCATTTCAGACGTTTACCATAATTCTTTCGCACAGCTATTTGGGTAAATGTGATAACTGCTTAAAAGACTTCCTGATAAGTCTTCAGGTCTTCATTCTTTTGTTTAAACTTTTTAAATGCTTTGAATTCTTTCTAAAATTTCCACACATAGTCAGTATAGACATTAACAACTGATAGAAAGCACACAATATTCAACGGTTAACATACACTTTGTTCCTGAAATTTCTGCCCTAATAAAAGTAGGTCTCGATAATCAATGTCCATTTAACACTACCAGTTTCTTACTTACGTTCATCTGTCGGAAGAACGAGGATCATCTACTCATTTTGGAGCTGGGGTTGGGCTTTGTGGGTGCGCTGGTGATTGATCAGGCCAAATCGCACCCGGAAGGTTCTCTGGCAAGGTGAAGAAGGAATGGTGATGATAGTTGGGGAATTGATAGCGCTGGTTTCCCTGGCCTGCCTGCCTGTGTTGCTCAGAGGTTTGCATGCTCTTACGAACAAGTGATCATCCCTTGCCTCTGTCTCCAGCTATCTACTCCCACGTGAAATATTTGGGGTACTGGTTGAACTTAAATTTATATACAATTGTGAACATTATCTAAGTTTGGTTATAAATAAAATTAGTTATTAATGACCAGTCCTCGTAATATTTGAAGGGAAATTATTTAATGATTTTGCCATTTTAGACGCTATTGAGATGCTAACAGGAAAAACTATCTTTTCTCTCTTTTCCTTTCTTTCTCTTCCTTTTTTCATTTCTTTCTCTCTCTCTTTTCTTTGATCTTTCTTCCTTCCTGTCTCTCTCACATACAAAGGTATCACTATGTATGGAATGCATTTATTTTTCTATATTCTTAAATATACACTCACACGCGCCTCCATATATATGCCGAGATTTGTATGTGTGGTGCATGTATGTGTATATGTACACACACACACAGAGTTATATATATATAGAAAGCTCACCAACAATGATACATTATATTTTATGCAGAGCAGAGCATGAGCCAGAAAGGAGGGAACATGCTCTGCTCTGCATAAAATATAATGTATCATTGTTGGTGAGCTTTCTAAAGATCAAATATGAAAGTTTAGCAATCCACTACTGTGACAGTCAAATTTATGATTGCTTTACACTCAGATACACATTCATATTTGCTGAATATTTTATGTTAATGGCTGGGGATGAAAACTGGGTATGGTTTCTCTGAGAAGCGATCAAAGAGCTATGACCAGTCCGTTAGGCTACTCTCTTTTTCTTTTCATGGAGAGCGAAATCATACAATAAATGTGCTTACATTTGTATTTCTCTCACAGCTAGGATTTCGTCATATATACACACTCACACACACACACACACACACACAGACACACACACACACACACACACACACACACACATATATATATATGTGCGTGTGTGTGTAGGTTATATATATATATATATATATATTCGTGAAAAGCGTCCTGGTTACTTAAGCAGATGCAAACATTGCAACTCGCATTTAATATTCCTTTAATCATGTTAATCTTTTAATACACGTTTAATAATGTGTGTAACGTCACTCAAAACATTGGACAGAAATGAAATTATGCTTGGAAGCCTTCTTTCTTTTTTTTTTTGATTTATCACCTTTTTGGCAAAAGTTGGCATTAAATAAAGTAACCGGAAATCTGTTCTTCTCATCAACTCTGTGTCACACACATTCATAATGTTACACACACACACACGAGAAAAAAATATTTGTATGGCATCCTAGCCATATATATATATATTCATGTATACCTATATTATATATGTATATATATATATATATGTATATATATATATATATATATATATATATATATATATATATATTCATGCAAGTATAATTTTCAAAACAATACTAGTGTTAATGGCATTGAAATTCAGGTCAAAGAGCAATGAGCATCATTCTATGAATAATATGTAAGGAAATGTGCTTTTTGTTATAAAGTTTCGAATAATAAATAACTTAACTGATATTGCGGACACATTTTTAGATTGATACCAAAGCATTGTGCTTATCGGCCAAAGTGCAGAACGACCTGACAAGGAAGTGAAAAGATACGTTTTAAATTGCTAAGATGATGGCTTTCATTTCATGGTCTAGTGAACCGACAATATTTTCTAATATCGTATTAGTATTGTGCATTTCTTGTTCTGTTTTTTGCTACCATTTTGGTAAATAGATATACTATATGAATGGAAAATTGATATTGTTTTCTATTAAAGATGTAATCTGTCGATATAACAATTCTACTCAGTCTGAGAAACGCATAGCCAAATCCTTCTTCACCTAATTGTGCATGACTAATACTATTCCAGCCGTATCTTATGCTTGACTAAATATTGATTTAAATCGTGTTGTTTTTAGTTCTGTTGATTTAAATTCTCCAGCGTATTTTGTATATTTTCCTTTTGTATATTTTCTACGAGATTGAATTATATATTTCTCTCGGGGTCAGAGTTTGTTAGAAAACTATTAGAAAGTTGAGGCTGTATCATACGAAAACAAAATTAAGCCTGCTGAAATGCGACTCCACTCGAAAATATAACCTGATAAATTTTAACACACTTTCCCTACGTCTTATTTCGATTAAAACAAAAACTCTCTTCATATATATATATATATATATATA
>NC_068989.1:58725778-58731335 GCF_001194135.2 Octopus bimaculoides
ATATATATATTTGTATATATATATATATACGTAGAGAGAGAAGGAGAGAGAGAGAGAGAGAGAGAGAGAGAGAGAGAAGAGACGGGAGAGAGTATTTCATTTTGTGATAAATAAAATACCTACCCTGGGTGAGGGATTGGTGGACAACGTCGGATGAGGTACCTTGCAGTATTTAACCTTGCGTTTTTGTTTTTGAGTTCAACTTGTGTCTCCTCTTATCAACCGCCTGTTGGCAGAAAGGAGTCCCTTGGTGATAAGCCATTAATGTCAGTGAGAGCGACGCAATGACTGGAACAATTTTTGCTTTAGTATGTGGAACTTGTTAGAAACAAATTGTGCAAGTTCTCTCTGATCGGCTGGAAGCGTTTGAAGCCAATGAGGACATCATTTGACCCAATTTGGGGACAAGGGACGAAACAAGCGTTTATGTTTATTATCTAGAATCGAAGGTCCAATCCATGCGATTGCATCACACTTCTTTTCCAAGGTCTAAGAAGTTCAATTGCCAGTAAATGATCGACACAGAATGTCATGACAGTCAATTGGCACTAAAGCTATGACTGTCGGGAGACGTTCGCCACAGATTGTGTCAGCAGGTTTTATCTGTTGTTGCATCAAAAAGTCGCAAAGACTGAAATGTGTCGTGACCCTGCATATGATGCACACAGTAAGAGCAAACTGAGGTTAGGGTTTTCCCTTTGGATACCGCTGGAGGATGGTATGATATCGGTAACAAGATGAACATTTAGTGACCCGTGAAGTACAGTTCAAAGCATTCTTCATACGAATCTTAATAACGAAACGTCAAGACACAGTCACATCTGCAGTCAGGTCTTCAAAGTATCGCTGAAACTACTTCATCGAATTCGAATACTCTATCCAGTGTAATTATTATTCTATCCAGAGTGAGTATGTAACATCCGGTTTCACAATACTGGAAGGTAACACGACTCCTTTTCCTGCAAGATATAATGCTTTCTTTGGTCACCTGTTAAATTAGCACTGTCAGTATATCTATCAATATTGGCCTCTTATTGTATCCTCATCAACGAGCTTCTTACAACCTTGTAGAATCTATCACGATCGCAGCACACAAAACTGCCTACAGGGCCTAAACATCACTCAACTTTAATCTTGTTGGTATTCTATCTGTTGAACATAAATAGGTCGGTGTCCTGGAATTTAATCTCGGATACCTTGTTGATTAGTTTGACTGTCCTCAATTATGCTCCATTCTCATCTCCACAATAGCGCATTTCCCCATATTGACTGGTACCGAGATCGATAACTTCGATAGCTGTTTGACTAAGGTGTGGACTTCGGTACTAAAAGCGACCCAAATGCCGCCGAGGGTCTACAGTAGGTGTTTTTGGACTCTATTTTACGTCATGCTGCCTCAACAATTTTTGGAATGTGACATGTGTCACATTCCAAATTAGTACAACGGCAACCTTGTGAAATTGACTCAGATCCCAACTTCGTTACCCGACAGGAAGGGGATTGCAAGTTGCCAAAATACCAGCTACTCTTTGAAAGGTCTACGTTTTAACCTAAATGTTAGACAACCTGGAACCCTGAAATAACTCCCTACTCAATCTGATCAGAATAGAAATAGCCATATGAGGAGATGAAGTCCGATTATTGAACTATCCTTTCTCCATGTCTTACAACGAGTCAAGACCACGGGTAACATATCTTGTATCAGAAGTTAATTCTTTCAGTTTGTTCTGTCACATAAATTATAGCCCCAAATAATTCATAATCTATATGAACATTTGTTGAGCACATTTGGTGTAAAATGCCGCCGGAAGACCAATTATAGTATACCCTGTGGAGTTCATATCTTACAACTGAGTTGGTCTGTGTATGCATGCATGTATGTATGTATGTATGTATGTATGTATGTATGTATGTATATTATATATATATATATATATATATATAAGCATATACTCTGACATACACATATAAAGGGAAAGCGAAGAGTGAGAGGGAGAGTGATATGTGTGTCTAATTTTGGTGCTAAATCCGCAATTACTGCAAACATAGTAACACCAAAACTAAATCTTTCGACAAAATAACGCTTATCTGTGGAATGCTTTTCCTCTCTCATGTACTGCCGAGGTTGGTGCATTATTTTTATGGTATCTTTTACATCTCTAATCATAACCTTTTCCCTTTCTTTGGAGTCATTTTAATATTTTGTTATAAACTTTCGGTTGTGCTGAATATATGAATGAATGCACATCTGTGCGCGTGCGTTGATGTGTGTGTGAGGGGTTGCACGTACACACACAAACACACACACACACACACACACACACAAAAACATATAATATATATTATACATATATATATTTATGTGTATATATATATATATATATATATTTATATGTATATATATATATATGTATATATATATATATATATATATATATATATATATATATATATATATATATATATATATATATATATATATATATATTTATTTATATGTATATATATATATACTTATATGTATATATCCTGTATATATATATATGTTTGTATATATTCATAAATGAATGTGTGTGTCTGTGTCTGAGTCTCTGTGTGTGTATACACACACACACACGCGCGATTTGAATGTGTTTGATGTTACGAAAGATTTGAGCTATTTTGCCTGTAAGATGTTTTTTCTCCATGGCTCGTTGGTGAAACTGTTTATGGCAGCTTGTGATCACGTTGTCAGTAACAGGTGTAGAGTTCAAATAGAAACAGGACAAACTACTTACCTACTACAACCCCTCAAAATGCTCACAAGAAAAAGATTTAAAATAATGATATTTCTACGTAGAAACTAGTGTAGCTGTTATGTGGCAGTAGTCTGCGAAAGCAGCAGGGAGAGAGAGAAGCAAAAGAACGAGACAACGGAGAAATGAAAGAAAGGGAAATCAGTTGAAAGAACACGCATAATTAAATACTTTCTTAAAGGACCTTGTTTGTATTTCCTTTATTTCTGCACGAGAATACATCTTGAACAGAAGAAGCAACTGTTGTTTTTCCAGGGATTTTTTTTTTATCTCCTCCTTTTGCTAACATCACCACTCCACCACCAACATGCTAATAACACACCCAGCCCTCATCGCACCCACCATTGCTGCTGCCACTGCTGCTGCAACTACTACTACTACAAGTGCCACCACCCGCACTATTGCTACTGCTGCAAGTACCACCGCCAGCACCACCACCACCACTACTACTACTACTACTACTACTACTACTACTACTACTACTACTACTACTACTACTACTACTACTACTACTGTTGCTGCTGCTTGCTTCGCTTCTGACTTGTCAACTCGGTAGAGTTTCAATTCTTGGTTGAATTTATTTCACCGGTGCCTTGCTATTAGTCACGCCTTTAAAATATGGAATCTTCGCAGAAACGACCCTCTGGTGTCATATTAAAGAAAAAAATAGGAAAAGCAAACTCTTGGCTTACTGGGCATAAATCAATTTAAAGATCCTTCGCCAAGGAAACATCTGCATTGGCAAACTGATTCCTAAACTTAGACTGAAAGACAGTGAATAGATTATACACACAGACGCGCGCGCACACACACACACACCTACACACCCAAATGGAATTCATATAGCGTTATCTCGTTTCTCGTGTCACCAATTGGCTAATGTAGTTAATCACCGTCACTGTATATATATACAGACATGACAAGTAAATAAACATCCTTATAATCATTAATATTTATTTAAATCTGAAATTATACATTCAAATTATTGATTAATTGTTATAATGTGAATATTTAATATTTAGTAGACATGCACTTTGCCTTTTTCAATGGAAGGACTCTATAAGGTATATTACACAGATCAGATGACGAATATTCACTTGTGGAATTTCTTGCTAAGTTTCATGCAGTAATCTCAAAAATTCTGGATTTGAATATGCTTTCTTCTTTTTATGAAGTGTCCTGTTCATTATGTCCCAGAAGTGTTCAATAGGGTTCATATCTGGTGACTGGCTTAACCACGGAAGTTTTTTAATGCTATTCTTATCCAATAAGTCATGGGTCATTTTAGCCGTGTGACAAGGAGTCCCACCTTCCATAAATAAAGTCTTCTTTAACCATTTCACCACTTGGAGAAGATTGAAAAGAGTCGTTTCTGCAATATGGACACATATTTATCTGAGTTTATGTTTCCTTCACACTCCACCAGCTCTGATCAACTATTGCTTCAAATTGCTCCCCTGACCATTGCAGAATAGCTGCCGTGTTTCATTGTTGGCTGCAATCTTTTCACATGAAATTCTTGATCACAGAGTCTCCAAACCCACACTCGGCCACTGTCAGGAAATACAGCAAATATGGATCATCAGAGAATACGACAATGTCCCAAAATGCTAGTGGCCTCTCCACCATCTCACTGGCCCAATCTTTTCTCCGCTTGATGTTGGCTGGTCAAATGCCAATACAGCTTGGTACCAGTGATGTCACAACTCATTTCTACAGCTCAGTGAACTGGAGCAACGTGAAATAAAGTACCTTGCTCAAGAAAACAACATACAACCTGGTTCAGGAATTGAACTCCCAACCCCATAATAGTGAGCTCGATGCTCTAACCACTGAGTCATGCGCCTTCACACATACACATACACTCGCTCGCGCACACATACAGAGACACAGACACACCCACATACGCGGACGCGCATCGGCAAATCAAAATTAAAAAAGAACAAAAGTCAATTGGACTATTGGACGTAAATAGTGAATATATTAAATTGACGCCCATTAAACGCATTAATAAAGCTTACATTATGAACACAAAGCTGTCCTTTCAGGTTCAGAAAATGCTTCAGTATTGATGAGTCGCTATCTATCTATACAAAACATATGGCTTCCACATTGGAAAGGCCGCAGTAAATTGCTTTAAACATTAGTTTGACGAGTATTGGTGGATAATTCTGGACATGTTTCGATGTTGTCTGACCTTAACGAATTTGTGGTGAATGAATAATTAACTAGGTGTGCCATTTGATATTCGAATTAATTATGATCGTTATTTTCTTCATTATTGGGTATTAGTATCAAACTATAAAGTATATTTGAAACTACGGTTTCACCAAAAATTGGGTCAATAATTCTAGTGGAGTAATTTGCTGAATAGGCACAAGTGTGGCTGTGTGGTAAGAAGCTTACTTCCCAACCAGATGGTTCCGGGTTCATTTCCACTGAGTAGCACCTTGGGCAAGTGTCTTCTACTATAGCCTCGGGACTACCAAAGCCTTGTGAGTGGATTTGGTAGACGGATTGAAACTGAAAGAAGCCCGTCGTATCTCTCTCTCTCTCTCTCTCTCTCTTTTACTCTTTTACTTGTTTCAGTCATTTGACTGTGGCCATGCTGGAGCACCGCCTTTAGTCGAGCAAATCGACCCCAGGACTTATTCTTTGGATGCCTAGTACTTATTCTATCGTTCTCTTTTGCCGAACCGCTAAGTTACGGGGACGTAAACACACCAGCATCGGTTGTCAAGCGATGTTGGGTGGACAAACAC
>NC_068989.1:58731663-58736374 GCF_001194135.2 Octopus bimaculoides
TGTGTGTGTGTGTGTGTGTGTGTGTGTGTGTGTGTGTGTGTGTGTTGTGTGCGTGTGTGTGTGTTTCTTTGTGTCTGTGTCTGTTCCCTAGTATCAAGTGACAACTGGTGTTGGTGTGTTTACGTTCCCGCAACCTAGCGTTTCGGCAAAAGAAATCGATAGAATAAGTACCGACCTTTAAAAAGAATAAGGTCTAGGATCGATTCATTCAACAAAAATTGAGAGGGTTGGTACTTCAACATGGCCGCAGTCTAATGAGTGAAACAAGTAAACGATAAGAAGATAAAAGATAAAAGATAATACTTGGTTCTGTCGGCTCTAATATATGTTTGTATGAGAACCAATGAGTTTTGTGTCAAGTGTACATTCCTATTTTTGAATCGATAAAATAAGAATCAAATTGTAAATAATTTATATATGATACAAAAATATCCAAAGTTTACACAGAATATTAGAAAATACATTGTAAGCCAGCGACAAACTGCATTCTACGATGGAAACATTTAAAGCTGGAATATTCAAACTAGTGGTGTGGAATAATACTTAAAATTTGCATAGTAGCGGCTCTTTATTGCCAGCGAAAGAAATTATTATTTGAAGTGGAGGAAATAAGATCTTGCTTCACAAGATTCGAACTTTTAATCGTTATTTCATCTGCCTGTTTGCAAGCTTATACTATTTGATATTTTAAAGTATATAGAATTTTTACTTTCTTTGTAACACGCCGATTATGAACTTAAATATACAGACAGCTGCTTTTGTAGCCTTCATATACTATTTTGAAGAGTCTTAATGTATCCATCAGTTTATATAATTTCGTGTCCGAATTTCAAATTGATAAACTTATTCTGTAAAATCTTGTCAGAACAGAAATATTTTACATGACTTATTCGTTTACATTGTTATTCATAGTAACTATAAGAAGAGAGCTATAGTGTTTTGTTTTGCTTATAAATGAAATTAAATAGCATAACACACACACACACATACACACAGAATATGTGCGTGTGTGCGATAGTAAAATATTTATTTTACTGCTGAAAACTATTTGGACCCTAAATTTGAAGTACTAATGGCTTTTAAAGTTTGTTATCAATGGACATACCGATTAGAGCAGTATATTCTAGACACTTCATCATGAAGCAATAATCCTCAACCACGTTATAGCTGATAGTTTCATAAGTTGTACAAAACATTTACACTTATGAGCAAATTGTTTTTCTCACATATAAAACAGATTTCAATTGTTTCTAAATCCAAATTATACGGAAAGTATAGCGAGCGGTAGCTTTAGATTATAAGAAAGAAAGCAATTTTCAACTGCAACTCTGGAAGGAAATTTGAATACTTTTTGCAGAGCGCCCGCCAATGTGTACACTGCTGTGTTAGTCTGAAGGAATCAGTTAAGAACGAAGGAGAATTTGGGTAGCTGTCTTTATTCTGAGCACGAGACAATTTGCTCGTAACTTCCGGTTGCAACAAATTAAAGAGTATATTATTTCAAATCTCTAAAGGCAAAATATAGAAATCACTCTTAGACATTTAGTAACAGAAACTGATAATGTTTGGCTCCCATGATTTAATACTCCCCCAGTGGTCTTTATTCTTTTCTGCTGGTGACATTAGCTGACATTAACGATAACATGCTGAACATATAAAAAAAAAGCAACAAAAACAGCAAAAAACTGACTATGAGACTGACTCATTCTTTATTTTTTCTATGGTCAAAGATTTGCTTTGTTAATACAAAAATTACTTTATAAACGATTGAACGGTGAATAAGTTTGTCACAAACGATAGAGGGATCGGCATTGCAAATCCTATCTCTAAAGTATTTACGATTTAAGAGAACTTGTGTTGGAAGCTTATTTGATGATATTCGTATTAAAGAAGATACGTATGAGAAAAATATCATTAAAATGAAATGTTGACATTAATTGCATTGAAATATTGGAAATGAATAGAAGGTAATAGATACTTATGTAAAATTATTTTATGTAAGGAAAAAAACTCAAACAAATAGTAAGATAAATGAAAGAAATATTTCTCAAAATACACAAACACAATTTACTTACAGGATAATTTGCACTGCTGTTATTGCTGGAAAATAGAAAACAAAAAGAAAAGATGTCACCATTTCAAGTAAAATAACAACCACAAGAAAATATATTCAAGTGTATTGTTATTTATACCAACGAGTCAAAAAAGCACTTCCGGTATCTTAGTGTAAACCTTAACAGTAAGGAAGTTCTTCATACTTTTTTAGTTATTTTTTTCTATTGTTTATTTAAGTATGGAAACCATATATATATATATAAAATGGTGAAATGCATTAATGTTCTTTTTTATCGAAAAAATATTGTTTACTGTAAAATGAAAATTTTTGAAAATTTTAAATGTTTTTGTGTCTGTATCTAAATTGCTCCGTTTCCTCTTTTTGAATTTATTTGTGAAAGGCTCTGCTTATGTCTGTGAATACATTTCACTTTATAGTTCATATCAGTACATTGTATGATTCATTGAGAAACAGATAAAATGTTGTTACTTTCGGTTCGTTGATATTGGAGTTAATCCAAAGATTTTGTGTTTTCATTTAAGAATCTTGTTAAATTAGGTATACACTAAACTTCCAGAAAAATATGTCATCATTTCATTTACTTTTCTATTATTTGAAATATTCTGTTTATATAATAAATTACGAAAGTGTCAACAAAATTTCTTTCTTTAAGAAATTCACTTATAATGTTTGCTACTTACGCAAACATTGTTTCTCAGTTTCTCGGCTAACAATGTTTTAAACGAATCTACGAGGGAGCCTTACAGGGCCCCTTATGCTGCAAGAAATTAGCAATACCTCTCTGAAATCATCATAAATAAAAAAATATTTTGAATGTTATAGTCCTAGACAGGCCTAAAAAGATAAGTATTGATCATAAGTCTTCTCAATCAGGACTGACATGCCAAATAACATCTCTTAGAGTTTACGTACTTGACAAAATGTAACGATGGACACTTCTCTTTCCTACAATCTGTTTAAATCAGCTCTGTTTCAAGGATAGCATTTGTTTTAACACTCTTTTATTAAGTTTTACCTTCATATGCACATATATCCCTTCACTCCTGGCTCCAGATGTAACCTATACTCCAGATGTAACCTAACCTTCATTCCTGGCTCCAGATGTAACTTACACACCAAACTCACAGATTTTCAATCTCTATAAACACCCTCTTAAAACATTCAATAATAGAAAAATACTGCGACTAAACACAAACCATGATAAACTAACAATTAAAATATTCTTAAACTTTACAAATTCTAATCACACACTTAAATAGACAAACTTATATCGATCTGTAAGGAGTGTTGGAATGAGTGCATCCAACTGCCTAGATCTCCCGAACAAAGAAGGTCCTATACATACATTAGCTTTAGACTGCATTCGAAAACAAGGTCAATGACAAGATATATAATCAATCTGACAGGTTCTGTCATTACTTCAAACGTACTTTCCCTACTGAACCAATAATCTGTGCACTGTCCACACTAAACCCAACACAATTTCTCGATTTACCAACTGCGTATTACACATGCGTAGCATTAAACATTTAGTTGAGCAAATCGACCCCAGGACTTACTCTTTGTAAGCTTAATACTTATTCCATCGGTCTCTTTTGCCGAACCGCTAAGTTACGAGGACGTAAGCACACCAGCATCCGTTGTCAAGAGATGTTGGGGGGACAAACACAGACACACAAACATATACACAGACATACGTATATATATATATATATATATATATATATATATATATATATACACATATATACGACGGGCTTCTTTCAGTTTCCGTCTACCAAATCCACTCGCAAGGCTTTGGTCGGCCCGAGGCTATAGTAGAAGACACTTGCCCAAGGTGCCATGCAGTGGGACTTAACCCGGATCCATGTGCTTGGTAAGTAAGCTATCTACCACAAAGCCACTCCTGGAGCTCAGAGTGAGTCGGTATTCTATAGAAAATAAAGGGATTCTCGAACGTAGGATGGGTGTGAAGCTACCGAGCAAATAAGTGGCCAACCCTGTACATCTCAAATACTGACTAGCGCGCTGTACTATTAAGCTAGTATATATATATATATATATATATTAATGACTTAATCCTAATTACATATATATATAATTAGGATAAAGTCATTAATTAATGATTTATCAGTGGCCAGCGTACAAAATAGATCATATGATTTAAATAAATATTTAAAGTATAAATATACTCTTTACTTGTTTTACTTATTTCAGTCATTTGACTGCGGCCATGCTGGATCACCGCCTTTAGTCGAGAGAATCGGCCCCAGGACTTATTCTTTATAAGTCTAGTACGACCCATTGCCTCGTCGCTGTAAGTTTGCCGAAGCATGCTCAATGTTTCTGTAGCAGACTTCCCAAGTTTAACGCAAAATTTCATGTTCGCACTTTGTTCCTGTCCATGACAAAATCGAAGACTACAGTATACAATAATCACAAAAACACAAATTTCACAACTTGTGAAGTAAACACAGCCACGTCACTCGGCACACTGCCTCATGAAGGTCACTGTTAGCTCTCGTTGCGCCCACAACCGTGTGCTGTCATCAGTTATCGCGCTACGCAAGTAATCCGGGAACGTTTTGATACCACCTCGTGGGTATATATATATATATATATATATATATATAT
>NC_068989.1:58736637-58746171 GCF_001194135.2 Octopus bimaculoides
TGTGTGTGTGTGTGTGTGTGTGTGTGTGTGTGTGTGTAGTAGGCGAACTGGCATAATCGTTAGCAAGTCGGGCAAAATGCTTAGCGGCATTTCCTCTGTCTTTCCGTTCCAAATTCTTCACTGGAGTCGATTTAATCAGCTTAACCCCTCCCCGCAAATTGCTGGACTGGTGCCAAAATTTGAAATCTATATAAAAACGTGTGTGTTGAAAGAGAGCGAAAAGGGCGGGGTGAAATTTGAATTTATGATTGTAATATAACGAAAAAGGAAGTAATTCTTTTCTTTTTGCTTAAAATCCCTCGTCTTAAATTATCTTAAAGTAAAATTAAATCTACATAGAGTAAAATTAAATCAACCGGCGATGTTGTAATGGTATATATCATTAATATCACTTCTTTATGATATCGACTGCAAAAAATAATTGGTTTAACGAAAGCCTTAGTCATTGAATAAAACATTTGAAATTATACGAGAAGTGGAACGTGTTCCATGGTTTTTTTTGTTCGAGAATTATTCCTTATATTTTCTTTTTTCTCAACTTGTCTGTCATTTTTCTTACCAATAAGTATTTGTCATCAGGGTTTGCCTTTTAATTGCCTTACAATTCCAGATATTATGTTTTACTGTCTGGTATCCTACTGTTATTATAAGCCAGCACATTTTTTTTTATCCATTCTTATCTTTTTTGGCAATCCGATTAAATCGCTTTTTAAATGTCAAAGAAACTTGCACGATGCAAGCTGGTCTGTTTTGTTAGGCTGTTTACTTACGGGAAAGCGAACTAATGCTTAAATTGGTTCAGAGAAAATCTAGAGGATATTAGGAAGGGAAAGCAAAGCACAGCTTTAGATCTGAGACTTTTGCTAAAGGTAATGAAATAACCAGATCCTTAACAATGTAGATGTTTATACTGACCCTCAGTACGGAAGAACAGGAAAATAGCGGCCAATAAAAAATGGTTGGTACTTTCTATATCTGACATATTTAAAATCTAAAACTATTTTACTGAAACAATTTGCTGAATGGTTCCCTTGTTTCTGGGTGTTGTTGGTTTGTCAGTTTTGTATGAAATAGCGTATGATGACACTGTATTGAAGATCATATATTTAATTCTAGATCAGATAAAGAATATTTATTGAGTCTTTATCTTAACCTCTTAACTAAATGTTCATGTGGAATGATCTCAAAAGCTTAGGATCGAAGTTACCTTGAAGTACAGGTGAAACAGGATAACTGTTGCTAATATCTTCCTGTTCAAATGCTATCAAATTTACCTCTTAACTAAAGTAGAAAGTTAAAATCTGTTCTATTTTTATCAATTCTATGTAAGATTTACAATTGAAGATTGTAAACCAATTGAAGATTGTAAACCAATCGAAGATTTGTCTGCTTGTTCCAGACTATTTTGGAATTCTCTCTATAAGATACCCTCTCCCATTCTGATTCAATTCCCAAACTATGCACGGAAATACTTTAGAAAATGTATTGAGAACAATAACATGTCTTTTCTTAGGGTAAAAAAAATCAATATTTTCCATTACTTTCAGTTCATCTTTACTGACAAAATATTCCGAACAATAGCGTTGCCAACTTTTCTCTCTCTCTTTCTCTCTTTGCCCTGAAATTTGTGTAATAAAGTGCGGATTTTAATTTTACATTTATACTCTCTTCCCTAAACACTACCTAATAGATTAGTAGATATGCAATACACTCGTATTTTCAGAATGGTTACTACTGAAAATACATTAAATAGCATCAGTCTAAATTCGTAAATGTGATAGCGAATATGATACTAGAGTTAATAACTAATCTCTGAATAAAATAGAGAATCATCTGAAAATTTCATATAAGCACTGTTGAAAAGTAAGTCTCCTTTCTTGTGCATTAATTTCTAATTTAGCAACAGCACCATAAACTGACTGAGGCATTGCAAATAAATGAAAGCCATTAAATTGATTTTAATGCTATTTCGAGAGGTATTACAGTCAATCTTGGATATGCATCGTCGGTGGGATACACTAATGTATGTGTGTATATGCATCTTTGCATTATATATATATATACTGATCAGAAAGGATCCAAACAAGGGGCACGTAATCGACAACTTTAGGCACATCACCCTGCTTGACGCAGAGCTGAAAATTCTGGTCATAGTTTTAGCAAAAAGGATGGCGAAAGTCGTGGATAGTATCGTCAGGGAGTCGCAAACCTGCACCATCCGCGGCAGAACCATACATGATAATCTCCACCTTATATGCTATACTTTAGAAAGGGTAAATAGGATTCCTGGCAGGGGTGGGGCGTTGGTCCATTTAGAATAATCCAAAGCCTTTGATAAGGTAGACCTTCGGTTTCTGGCGACGGTTCTCGAGGCGGTTGGTTTTGGCCCGACATTTCGCGGTTGGATCAGCGCTTTATATAGCAACATCAAGTCGGTAGTTCGGGTGAACGGTTTCTTTTCGGAGCCGTTCAATATCGAACGCTCGGTTCGTCAAGGTTGTCCACTCTCGCTCCTGCTTTATTTATTGGCTCTCGAGCCACTACTAGGAAGATTGGAGGCGACGAGTGGAGACCCGCAAGATCTAAGGTATGAAAAGTCAGTCTTAGTGTATGCGGACGATGTCACTGTCATCGTATCCAGGTACCAGGACCTATAGATGATAGCTGAGGCTCTAAAAGAGTACGAAGTGGTGGCAGGAGCAAGAATTAACCGGGATAAGTCGGTCGGCTTGCAGCTCGGTGCGTGGAAAGGCAATTCGATGCCATCCAACTGCGTCGTCGGACGCTGGACAGACGACCCGGTGAAAGTTCTTGGAGTCTGCTTTCGTCTAGACCTCCAGATAGCGAAGAATTGGAATGAGATTATGGGCAGGGCGGTGTCCATAACTCAGATTTGGTCTGGGCGGATGCTATCCATGAAAGGGAGGGCGGAGGTGGCAAATGTGTTTATCATATGTCATTACCTACCGCATGACTGTCGTGCCGTGCCCCGATTCATGGCTAAACAAGTTGGAACGCATGCTCTTTCACTTCTTGTGGGAGGGCAGGCGGCCTCTTGTAAGGCGCTCTCTCTGCTGCCAACAGCCGTTAAAGAATGGGTTAGGGATGCTGTGGCTAAAGATGCGCAGGTATACGCTGCGGTTGAGGTGTCTCTGGCTCTACTTGGACGGTGAGCGGGTATGGTCTTCGTTCGTTGATGAGATATTTCCCAGGTTCACCTCTTTTAGTGAACTGGAAAGCTGCATCAGATGTAGACCAAGGCTGGAAGCTTGGCAAGCAAAGTGTCGACAGGCGCTCGTGCCTCTCTCTCGAAGGAGCAATACCGGCGGAGGGGGTACCACCTCGGCGTACTATAGAGGGCTGGTAGAGGGCAAGTGTGGTGACGGCTTGGTGGAGACTCTGGGTTTCGATTAAAGTCAGCTTGCCAATCTGTATCGAAGGACTTTCGGCCCAGGACCTATGGACAACTTCCAGTGGCCTCTGACTTGGCTGTGCTTCCGAAGTGCCTTGCTAGTTCGGGATAAACTCGCGAGGCCCGGCGTCACGGTTTCGCCTACGGATTCGCTACGTTACTGGCAGAGCAGCGAAACTGTTCTGCATGCAATCGTACAGTGTCCGTGTCTCTCGGACCCGTGGGCTTCTACCAAACGGGTACTCTCACAGCTGGGGAGAGTACAGCTGTCAGCCGAATCGATTATTAAGATTGTTCTGCCGTCTCTTCTAAAAGGAGAAGAGAAATTCTGTTTTCTAGCCGTAATAACTATAGAGGAAAAGGTGATATGGATGGAAGAGGTGTCGCATCAAAGAAAGAGATGATATGGAAGAGGTATCGCATCAAGCACCTTCTTCTCAGGGCATGCTTTGGTTAACCATTTTTTATATCACTTAAGAAGGAAAGCATGTCTGGAGAAGAAATGCCTGACGTCAAAAATGTACGAAAGAAGATGGAAGAAAGTAGCCCGAATGTAAGTGCTTAATTAAGCGGTGTAAAAAAAATGGGCGAAGTAAACGGTTCAATGCAGGAATGTGGTTGGTGGGATCAAACCCATTCCACGTCCATTCATTTTTTGTTTTTCATTTTCATCCGAAATTACAATGTATTTAATCATATATGTAATATCATTCGATAAGTCCCCGACCCCCATTTGTCAGGTGTATTGTCTCCTCTTTGTTTAACCCTTGTGGTTTGAATAAAATCATCGTGCTAGTTCCACAATTCGCGTGTTGATAGTTCAACGTTGGAGTTCCAAGTTTAAAGTTCGAGTTAGCGTGTTGGATTGTTGCTACGTTCCGTGTGGTTACTGCCGTTTGTTTCGATTATATTGTTATTACACTGTTGCAGTGTATTCGTTTATCCATAAGGATATAACAGTTCCTGTGACGGATCTGTTGAGCTTACATGGGATTGATATTTTTAGTAGAATGTTCCTATAGTACTCATTATTTCTAAGGATGACAAAGTAGACAAGAGATCATACTGGCCCTTGTCAATATTTAGCATAACTGTTAGGACAATCCTTCCTGCGAATAGCTTTATAAATAGGTTGAAGAGAGTGTCATGTCTCATGGGGCGGTAGCACCTTGCAAACATTTTTTGCAGCAGCTGATGATGATGTCTTTCACACTGTTACATATCGATATTTTCTAACATAACGTGATGGTTACCAGATATCCTATTTCACGTATTGGTAAGGTATTTAGCAGCCATCTTGTATACTTTTATAGCGAAGACTTATTCATGGAGGTAGGAACGATGCAACTATCACATGTTTAGACAAAGTTACTATTCCTGGCAAAATTTCTTGGTGCCCTTTGGTAGCTTGCGAAATATGTACACATGTACAACTGTCTGCTGTTATGATGGTTAGTACAGCTACCCTTGGGTCAAGTGAAACAGCTGTATTACACTGCTGAGTAAATGTATGTCTACTCACTTCTCCCGTTGTCATACAGTCAGTGTTGTCTGAGTCATACGATGTGACACTTAAAAGTCGTTTGAACTGACCTGGTACCTTTACCCTCATCCTTAACATTTCTTATTTAACATAAATCCTGTCCATTATTTACATTATTTACATATGACGGATATTTGTCCTCATCTTGTTTGTTGTTAACACAACGTTTTGGCTGATGTACCCTCCAGCCTTCATCAGGTGTCTTGGGGAAATTTCGAACCTGGGTTCTCATTCCTAAGGTATTTTTCGATGTTATTATTATTATTATTATTATTATTATTATTATTATTATTGTTATTATTATCATTATTGTTTTTTCTTCTTCTTTCTTCAAATTTTCTTCCATTTCTCGCTGAGTGTTTTCTGTACACCTAGGGTAGAGAAACTCATTGTATGCATTCCCAGTTTAGAAAGAATTATCATTGTTATTATTATTATTATTATTATTATTATTATTATTATTATTATTATTATTATTATTATTATTCAGGTCACTGTCTGGAATCGAACTCGGAATCTTGGGGTTAGTATCCCGCGCTCTTAACCATTACGCCATATGCCCGTGTCAATGTCATTATTGATGTGCTAGTTTCACGAGATGATTAGTATCTTCCTAGTCTTAATGTCCGATTTGCAGATCTTTTCGAGTATCTACCATGTAAAACCTTGCACTTGTACTTCAAAAACATTATGGGACATGTTCTTATTGTATCGGAACAGCTCTAATTCCTTATCATTCTCTATCTGCTGAAGAATTCCTTTGTCACTTTAGCTTTACTCACAACACCACTGCAATAACGTATGCAATATTCTCACTAATTCCAAGATATTTGTAGTTTTCGTTATTAGCGAGAGGCCATTGATATCCATATTCCTCGTTTAATGAAAACTTTTATGCGGGTGAGTATAAAATATGTGCGCTAATTCACTTTGCCTAGTAAGAATTTTATTGTAGCCTTGCCGTTTCTTCAACGACGCCGATAAAAGATTCACTGTCAGGGCAAACAACATTACGTATATGTTGAAACTATGGAATTTACAGTCGATAAACTAATTCTGTTTGAGACTAAAGCAGTTGCTTCAGTTAATAAAGCTGTGTGAACTTTGTTGTGGACAATTTTTTTTAACGGTATTGACTATAACAGTATTGACTATACTCAGTAAGATGTATTGTTTCAAGTATGCGGAGTGAAATATCTTATAGTCAATCTATACAGTCAGTGGACTTCGGGGATGCTGCCTCGCCTTCATAAGGAGTGTTGTTGTTGAAGAGCAATTCATTACAATCCAAGACTCCTTTCATTCCTACTTCTTGCTCATTAGTTTCCGTATAATTTGTTTCACAAGAGAAACACATTCAAGCAACAACGATGTGTGTAAATGTGTAATTTATACACGGCCACATGTATAAACATGTATAGTTCTTACACAGCAATGTATGTATATAAATTGAGCACATTTTATACACAACATTTAGGCATGCTATAGGTGAGTTGGTTACTGCTACACGCATTTCTTGCTTCTTTAAGTACGAGTGCTGCCCGTGCAATTATCACCCACTGGTCTAACACATCAAATTTATCGCTCTTTGTTCTATGTCTATGAGAAGAATTTTAAAACTAAAATCAAAAGCACATACACACATATGAAACATAGGTAAACTAATTGCCTTTAAACACAAGCTATGAGAGGTAAATAAAAAGTTTTGATTTCGTATGAAATTACAAGAACGTAGAACTATGAACTGCATGCTTGTATTAAACCTATAAAATGTATATCGCAGTATGAAAGGTCATAATTTCAAGGTTATCAATGACTTCCCCCATCGGTAGCTGTGGATTCAACGTAGGAGAATCATGAACATAAATAAACAGCACAGTTTCAATGCTATAATTAAATGAGCTACGGGATGAGTAATGTATAAACGACTTCCCACAACATATATCACCTGTGAAACACTTCTGACAGCTGTTGTAAAACTACCGAATTGAGAATCACTTGGGAGAGAGTCGATTATTAGCATAGGAAATTCATATTCTACGCTGATGCAGTCATCAACCTTTAAAAACAAAAAAATAAAACAATAAACCTTGAACTTGATGAGCGAGACTGGTTGACAGTTGCACGGGCAACATTCTTGCCTAAACAAGCAACACAAGTAGCAATAACCTACACACCCAATATAACTCTGGTTATCTGTGGTGCTGTCAGTCTGATGTTTTTTAACATGATCTTTTATGAGCAGAAAGCTTCTCTTCTTATACTCCATGGTGGTAGAGTTGTGCAACTTCACCGTGTGTGCATCCCCGTTTATCAGTCAAGGAATACCTTTTAAGAAGATCCTTACCAATTTTCATGCATGATTCTATTTGCTTCATGTATACAGTTTTGACTCATGGATGCTCTTCAAAACTTGATGGTTGATAGATGCTGCAGAAATGCTGCAACACTTAAAGCTTATTTGAACAGATGTTAATCTTCTAACAGTTTCTTTTTTTAAATTTTCAGGTAGAAAATGTCTATGTCAATGTTGATATTGGTGTGGAACTTTCCAGTGGTTGTTTGAAATTTTTGGCTTTTAACATCAACCTGAACCTCATTCAGCGTTCAATGAAGTAAGTCAAATATTGGTATTGTTGTGTAGTTGGGAATTGGTGTCTTACAAGATAGCTGACTTAGTGTGAGTGAGGCGGAGCGGGAAGGGCGAGGGAGTGGAATGTGTGAGAGATTTTGTTAAAAGAAAACAGATGGAGATGATGCTGGAACGGTGAACAGGAAAAAGTGCCGAGAAATTGGCAGGTGCTCGAGATGGTTGCTGCCAATTTCAAATTAGAGTGGTAGGAAATGAAAGAGGTGACTTGTTTACGAGTAAAGAAAGAAGCACCTATACTATTGTCAATATAATAACCGCAGAGCTTTGGGGGTGAGTCCCTGATAATGGGTATAGATTTGGCCTTCAAGATGATCAATAAACAGATTAACGTAATTGGTACCTATTATGCTGGCGAGAGCCACTTCCGGGAAAAGTAAAAACAAGTGAGACAAAGAACAAATGGTGTGAGGCGGAGAAGCATTTGTACTCAACTGCAATGTGAAAGCATGAAAATGAATGTTTACGGAGACATATTTAGCATTCACCAAAGACAACCATGTATGATTAGGTACACGCGCATACACAATCATAGGTGTGGTAGACTTTCTAAGCAAAAATGAAGTTTCATTTGTTAGTATCAGTTGTCTGTGTCACAAACCTACACCAGAAACCTCCAGTAGTTAACAATAAATAAAAAATAAAATTTTAAACCGATGATAAAATATCGATAATAGAAATCAGACTAAATAATGACTGAATAATAACTAACTTATTTGAATTGTTAATAATTAACTACACACATACACACACACACACACACACACCAAACTTTGTAAACCACGTTCGCGTTAATTATTTACATATCCTTGTTACCAACCTCCACCTCTCTCCTTAGAGTCAAACAATTCTTGCAAAAAATTCCATTTGTCATTTACTGGCTTTCAGTTTTGTGTATTTGTAGGTTTGTTGTAGAGGGAGTAAAGAAAATTTTAAGAACCCTTTGTATATGAAAAGATATCTATTGAAATTATGACATGCGCTTGCATGGTCATAGTCTAAAGCCCGGAACCAGGAAAAGGAATAAAACAACAACAATAATGATATTGATTTCAAATTTTGGCACAAGGCTACCAGTTTTGGGGAAGGGGATGAGTCAAATACATCGACCACAGTATTCAACTAATACTTACTCTATCAACTCAGAAAGGATGAAAGGTAAGGTCGACCTCGGCGGAATTTGAACTCAGAACGTAAAGACGGACGAAATGCCGTTAAACACGTGCTTGTGTATATATGCACATGCGCACACACGCGTGCACATACATGCATACACGCACAGATGCATATACAGACACACACACGCACATACACACGCACATACACACACACACGCACACACAACACACACGCACACACAACACACACACAACACACACACACACACATCATACCCTTATGTGTTATGGTATGGACTGGAAGGCGTATATCTAAATGTGTTGATGGAAATTTGGGCCCCATTGAAAGACTTTCTCATAATTCTGTAGTTTTGTCTGCCTAAAAGCTGCAAAACTGCTTGGCAAAGCAGCAACCGCGCATTCGCTAAATACCCTTCACGGAGATTTTAATTATCTTCCCCTGTGTTATAAAAACGGGAGCCAGTTATTTGGATGTTTTTCTCTCGGTATTAATTACCCAATGCAACGTAAACGCTTGGTTGTAGTGATTCTTCTTTAGCTAAATTTATATCACAGACGTCTTTTTATTTCTTTTATACACTCTTCTAATGATCTACGAGAATGCTTCAGAGAAGAATTTACTGATAAAATTTAACTATAGTAATTAAGGGGAAAAAGAACTGCTTGGAAATAAAACTACCCCATTTCTCTGCTATTATTTGCGCCCAGAAAAACATGTCTTCGGTAGATTTAAAAACAAAATAAAAAGAAAACGAAAAGATATTAGATTTCTAGGATGTTAAGTTACTGC
>NC_068989.1:58746931-58749734 GCF_001194135.2 Octopus bimaculoides
AATAGTATTTTAAAATATCTAATGGAATTAAAAATTATTTTTATGCATTTGTGTACATTTAAACTAATTATATATTATTTTACAGAATAATAGAATTAAAATTTCTTTGATTAAAAGCCTTTCTAACATGGAAGTATCCAAAGAACATAATGCTTAATGGGTACAAAAAGGAAACTCTGCAGTCGAAGCGACTCGAAACATACTCAGTTTATGGGAAAGAATGCTTGAATGAAAGAACTTGCAGAAGATGGTTTGCAAAATTCAGAAGTGGAGATTTCAGCCTTGAAGATGAAGATCGAACAGGACGTCCAGTTGAGTTTGATGATAAGCTCCTTGAGGCATTACCTGAAGAAAACCCTGCATTATTAGTTGAAGAATTGACAATAAAGCTTAGTTCAAACTATACAACTGTTCATCGTCATCTTCAACAACTTCAACAGGTTCCTAAACTTAGAAAATGAGTGCCTCATGAATTGTCCGAAAGCAACCACAAATCCTGAGTTGATATCTTCTCTTCTTTCCATTCTCGCGAACTCATTTCACCCTTTTTGGATAGACTTGTGACTGGTGAGGAAAAATGGATCTTCTATCGAAATGTTAAACGTCATAAACAGTGGCTTGGTAAAAAGGAAAAAGCTCAACCACAACCTAGAAGGAAGTTTCATGGGAAAAAGGTTCTTCTTTCTATCTGGTGGAATTGTAAAAGAGTAATTCACTTTGAATTGTTACCACCTAATGCAACAAACAATGCTCAAGTCTACTGTCAGCAATGAGAGTGTTTGAACCAAGCTTTGAAGAAAAAAGGACCCGCTTTAGTGAATCGAAAAAGAGTGATGTTTCATCAGGACAATGCGCGACCCCACACTGCAAAGATCACACCAGAGAAGATTTAAAAAATTCTTCATCCACCTTTTTCTCCCGACCTTGCTCCTTCAGACTACCATTTGTTTCGTAGTTTACAGAATCATTTGGGAGACATAACTTTCGCAAGCCAGGAGGAGGTCGAAACTGACATTTCAGAGTTCTTTGCTTTGAAACCAAAAAAGTTTTACATTGATGGGATTAAAAAGCTTGTAAATAGATGGAAGGAAGTCATAGATAAACAGGGAAAGTACATTGATGATTAAATTTCAATTAAATATAAAATTTGATCACTTGTTTTCTTTATTCAAAATTCGGACAGAACTTATGTGATGACGTGATATATATGAAATTTTGAATTTAGTTCATGGACTCCTAGTACTACCTTTGCGGAATAGATTATGATGTTATCTGATATTAAATCACATATTTTCTACAAATATCTATATTTTCTCTTCAGATTTTCTCTTCGATTACATTGACCCCACTGTTCAACTGGTACTTATTTCATCGACCCTGAAAGGATGAAGGGCAAAGTCGACCTCGGCGAAATTTGAACTCAGAGCGTAAAGACGGACAAAATGCCGCCGAGCATTTTTCCCGGCTTACTAACGATTCTGCCAACTCGCTGCTTTATAATTTCAAATTTTGGACCAAAGCCAGAAAGTTAGGGGGAGGGGATATGTCGATTTGCTCAATTTTATCGACTTCGGAAGCTGCTAAACATTTCGTCCGGCGTACCAGCTCACTGCTTTTATCAATAAAATAATATTATAAGAATATAACAAAATGTGAGTAGTCGAATTCACTCTGTAACATATTAAAGGTAGATTTGTTCTCATACACCCACATTAGCCCGTGCAGTCTTTACTAGGAGTTTCTTTGATAGAACACTGTGACTTCCGCATTTGACGTACAAAGTTTTCATATGAAAACAGTACAGTCGCATTGAACTTTCACCTTGGTGTAATTTGTTGGTGATATACAATTTCTAGTTCCGTTCTGAGATAACGACTGACAATATTGCAACGAAAGAGATCTGTAATGTTAAACAATAAGATAGTTGAAAGCAGGTGCAATAAATAACCATTTCTTTGACGCAACAGAATAGATTCAATAAATTATCCACACTTTTTTTTTAATCTCATCTCAGATTGGCGCCAAATGATAACAGCTGATCTAGGAAACCAGATGTTTATTCGAATATATTTAGTTGTTAACATAAATTCAATTGTAACTATTTATAGAGACTAACGCTAACTTAAGTCCCAATTCTTGATTATTTAGTCGGTTTGTTGGGATATTTTAGTTTTAACATTTTAATTCGGTTAACTACCAATATTATATTATTACAGAAATTTTCTTTATTGTTGCTTTTATGCTAAGTTTCTTCTGTATTGAGTGCAACATAATGGTCTAATATTTACAAGAGGTTATTGAATATATGAAGAAACAATAATGATTTTTTTTTTATTCAATTATTTAAACTATAATCATTACAAGCACTTACTTCGACGCTGTCACACTCGCACATATACATATAAACTTAGACAAAAGTAACTAATTTTAATTTTAAGATATATAACCTAGAAACTGAATTCCAGTTTTGTGCAGAAAGAAAACGATTGTAATGCACGAGTTCTGTCTATATATATGTGTGTGTGTGTGTATGTGTGTGTGTGTGTGTGTTGTGTGTGCTAACAATCGCTCTATATATGTTAAAAACAAGCTATTGTTGATTAGTCCTCTATTAGCTCAGCCAGGTCTATCAACGTATAAAGTGTTTAAGACACTGAGCAATGTTATCAAAGACTTTGATGGCTTCGAACGAACAACATTCTTTTAAACTATATTCTGTCACGAACAGATCGCATGCAATCAGCTTTATATTCTCCTGGATATTTTTTAAAAGAAACATATATTTGTTCCAATGCATAGATTG
>NC_068989.1:58750227-58753480 GCF_001194135.2 Octopus bimaculoides
ATATATATATATATATATAAGGTTTATTATATAACTTCCTCAGTGTGTCATGGCTTACCAGCTTAATACAGATGTTTAAATTGGTTAAATATATAAAATAATTAGAATTTACTTTTTGAATGACAGTTTTAAAGACTATACTAAGAGGACCAACTATTTAATTATTCTACTTCAATTATTTAGTATTAGTAGCATCATTCAAGACTGGGTGTTTGGATTTTTATTCTTGACAACACTATTTTTAATTCTACCTTCGGGGTTTTCTCAGTTAAGACCACATAGTATAAAAGCAGTTTTATCAATTTTATCATTTAAAGGCAATTTTGGAATTGTCTCAAATAGCCAATCCCTTCTATTCAGCTAAAAATAAACATCAATAATAGTATAGTTACAATGTAGTAATATCTGTTTATATTGATTTATTACAAGTGATACTGGAGTAGCGACACGATGAAAATAAAAACCTTTTCAGGGTTATAAGAATGCAGTATGTGGGATCAATTCATTTGTTAGAAACTGGGAATTTATTTTATATATATATATATAATACGATATTAGGATAAAAACTTTATAAGAATTTATCAAGTAGTTAGCGTGAAAAAACCTCATGAGGGGGAAAAAAACCCATCATTTCTCCCCATAAATATTGCATTCCCTCGCGATCGGTACAAATGTACTTATGGTAGTTTTGACTTTTGGAGTCCCTCTTAGCGTGAGGCATTATTGTATAGTAATGCCCTTATATAAATTATATATATATATATGTGTGTGTGTGTGTGTGTGTGTGTGAAGAAAATAAATATTTTCAAACAGATTTTTTCGTCAAGACGACACGAACAAAGAAAAGTATAATCCTTATTGTGAATTAAGATTTGGTCGTATAAAAAGCATACAGTAACCGCTTGAAGCTAAAATACATTGGATTGTGAGTTCGTAACATATTGCAGCTATACATAATGTCTGGGCAAGTAATTTAACTAAGCAATTAGTTACGTGGCTAATCCAGACACAAAAATACAGATAATGTTATAAGATATATTTAATATAGTGAGTAAAGAGGGAGAAATTGGAGAACCGACACCAGATGTTTTATGGTAATCAAATTACGCGTCTGTCATTTCTGCTCTTCCTTGGCTTTATCTTTCATTCCGTCATATCCTTCATCATGTTGAAAGGCGTCACTAAAATAAGTATTTCTAATATACTACAGTCTAATTAAATATATCACGCATTTTCCTAAATAAAGAATTAAACTCCTAATATAAGTTTTGCTTCTCTGTCCGCCAGCGAATATTTTCCAGTTTCTGCTGCATGTGAACAATTTTAATATTTCTTTCATTATATCTACTGCGACTGAACAATTTAATTCCACTTAACAATATTTATTACCCAAACATGGCTATTTTAATACACATATGTGATAATAGTTAAGATTATTGGGTATTAGTAAAACTTGTTTAAAAGCTAACTTTCATTCAGTCTGTTTATGGATGGCTTTTGACGAAGATTGCGATTAATCATGGCATATCGTTTTCCGAACATCTATTCTAATTTACATCATTAGTTATTCTAAATGATTATATTAGTTATGATCTTATCTTGAGTAAGATATTAGTGTATGGCGCTTCCTGTAAAATAGAGCAGGGACCTAATTTATTTCGATAAAAATTATATTACGTGGCGAGGTAATTTGTACGCTGGTGTAACATTAACTGATAAATTAGTTCTTGTAATTTTGTTTAAACTACATCTGCCGTTGTTGGTAGCAGTGGAATAAAATTGGTAATACGGTAGAAATTTAAATAAGATTTATCTTTTGTTGTTTGTGTTAGTAGGAAAATGCCAGAATCAGTATTATATCATTAGCTAAGTCCTAAGTTTAGATAATCCGGAGTTAACCACATATTTCTTTGAAGATCAGTATATATACATATATATTAACGTTTATCGAATATATTATATTTTTACCTCAAAATATGAGGATTTGTGATAAAAATCACGTGTCGATTTTGTCTCTCCAGTGACAATAAACCACAGTCTACTACTACTACTACTACTACTACTACTACTACTACTACTACTACTACTACTAACTACTTTAGCCGACAAGGATATTGTTCTGGGGTTCGGTGGCAAGTTTTCTCAAATCTCAAGAATCATTCTTAGGATTCTTGCAAAATACAGTTTGGTACTTTCTGTAGGTCGACAATACATTCCAATATCTTTTAGCCTTTTAGGTAGTCATTCTAGTGTTGTGTCGAATGCTGCAGAACATTTCATAGGTCGATTTCAGTGGCATAATACAGATTAAAATTTTGAAAATTTTCGCATTCGAAATAGATCTGATGCTTATGGCCGAGACATTCTAAAGTAAAATTTCATTGTACTCTGCAGTTGCTGCTGTTGCTGAAGAACGATTTGGTACAGAAAACCTGCATATTTTGTCGTTCAATAGATGAAGGAAAACGGGAACACACTACATAATCCATTCCACGGAAGTTCACCTTACTTGTGTTACAGTGACTCCACAGAACGAACAAACTCATACAGCGGAGGCTAATACTCCTAAGAAAGGGCTTTCGCATAGTCATTCAACTTTGCAGAAATGCCTACTAATCACATTTCATGATCTTGGGACATAAAAAGGCATTAAATAATGTGGATCTGCATAGACGTAAAATGATGGGATGTTTATAGTTAGACCAGGGTTGAACAAAGGCTAAGCAGCAGCAACAACAACAACAGCAACATTCTCATTATCATCAGAAGCATTAGCAACTGTAGTGGGAGAGTTTCTTTAATGAAGACTTATAAAGGTTAAGAGCTGAGTCAAAGTCCTTCGCAGGTGATACTATACGAAGGATGCCACAAAATAAAAGAGAAACATCCTTAGCGCTAAGTTATTGATTTAAAATTTTGACACAAGGCCAGCAATTTCTGAGAAGGATGTAAGTCGATTACATCGGCGCTAGTGACCCACTAGTACATACTTTATCGACCCCGAAAGGATGAAAGGCAAAGCTAACCTCGGTGGCATTTGATCTCAAAACGCTAAGACGGGCTAAATGCCGATAAACATTTTGTCCGGTGTGCTAACGATTCTGCCTGTTCGCCACCTTACTTACCGTTACGATATTACTAATTAAAGTAGGTATATATACATTTTTCTAATTATAAAATTACATTGTAATTTTACACTTGAAGTCATTGTATTTTAGAAGCCAATATCTTACCATATATATATATATATATA
>NC_068989.1:58754400-58757353 GCF_001194135.2 Octopus bimaculoides
TATATATATATATATATATATATATTGCCTGTGTTCAGGTATTAATGTGCTTGTATGAGTTAGGGAGCATATATTGTCTGTGTTCAGGTATTATGTGCTTGTGTGGGAGTAGGTGTGTGTATGATGATGTGTGATGTGTGTGCTGAGTTAAACAATGTGCTCATATAGTTGTATGTGTGGTGACGCTATTAAAGATTGTATGTGGATGACTGTGTGTGGTGTGAGTGCTGGGAAGTGGCTAGTGCTAGTGTGAAGCGCAGACTCCCTACTGAGAAGAGAGTGCTCCGCCTCAGAGAGGGAAAGATCAGGAGGAATGCTAACAACAGACTGAAGTGGAGAAGAGGAGGATGAGTTAGATGTGGGAGGGGTAGTGGAGGCGGTGGAAGGCTGGGAGGAGAGAGAGGAGGAAGTAGTGCGTGAGAGAGTTGGAGCAATGTGGGAGTGAGGATGAGTGGGAGTGGATCGGGGAGGAAATATACATACATACATACATACATACATACAAGTACACACCGTTCTTTGACAACTTTGTGATTGAACGACAGCCTGACTAGGAAAATATCATTTAAAGTTAATTATATCGACTGCAGTAATTTGAGAAATGCTTATTTCACTGCTATGGTAAAATACGAAATGCAAAGCAGGCATTGGTTTAAGGGGTGATAACTCAGTCGAACATCAATACCATACAGCATTTCTGTTCGAATATATTGATACCCACTCCACTTTTATTGAATTTCTCCTTACTATATTTCAGTCACAAAGTCTTATTCAACTCGAGACTATGGTAGACGATGCCCAAAATACCGATCAGTGAGTCTGGAGTTGTCTTACTCGTGTTGTTTATTCCTATTGTTGTTTATTTGTTTATTTCTATCTTCCGTGCGGAATTATTAAAAAGGGAGGTGAAGAATTTGTTTTAATTACTTTTTTTACCATGTTTGGAAAAAAACACATTTACAAACGTAATGGAGGAGGTACTTGTCAGAATGGAAGTAGTACAAACATAACCAAATACGCCTTCCAACTAAATATTTGTGAACAAATAATTGTATAACTTTTAAAAATAAATATAAAACTGAAAAACATAAAGTACGAACATCGAACGAAAAGAGACACAAAAAGAAAAATAATGACCCTGGAAGAAAATAAAGACGATATTGATGTAAACATTGGTAGTGAAAAGACAGATAACTTCTCTCACACCCAAATTTTACTGTGTTAATGTTAGTAGCTTTGAAAAGCAGATTTTGCGAATATTGACTGCAAGCAAATATCAGGAAATTGAAAACACCCACTCGGCAACATTTCCTTCCATCCACCCACACACACACAAACACACATACACGCGCACACAGAAACACAGAAACACACACACACACACACACACACACAAATACCTCACATTTAGGTATTTTCCAAGAAAGGGCTAAGAGAAAGTAATATATCTTTTCGGCCAAAGAGCTGAATGGTTATTCAGCGAGCCCACAATGGAGTGTAGAGTGAGCGCTATTTATCGACTGGGGAAAATCAACCAGAAGTATCTTTCTAGAATTCAGAACTGAATGTGGTGCAGTGAAAACAAACTGAAATGCTGCAATTTCTCAATACATGCGCTTGCAAAACCAAAGTGACTGCCAGAGGCATCCAACCATGTTCCATGTCAACTTTGCAGGTTAGCATGGGTAGAAGGTAGTGTAGATTTGTTTCTTTGTTTGTGTCCGTGTATGTGTGTTTGTGTATGTGTGTTTGTGTATGTGTGTTTGTGTATGGGTGTTTGTGTATGGGTGTTTGTGTATGTGTGTACTGCGTATGTATGTACACGTGCATGTGTGCACTTGTGTGTGCGCTCGCGAACGCGATGCCAAACGATTGAACAAAATTAGTTTGAAGCGTAAATATATCGAAGAAAGTAATTAACCGAATTTCAAAATTGTCTTTCTTCAAACTGGCTGGAATGCTATTCATTTGTAGTAAATGGTTGGACATTTTACAAGACCGCAACGATTGGAAAACCGCTGTTTCGTGTGCCGGTACTGTTTATATTTATTTTCATGTAATTACGCTGCGAACAGTCTTTTCGCCAACTACACTACACAAATATATATATTATTAAAAAAGGTATGTTCGGCAAGAAACCCCTATTCTAAATAATGGATTCAAATTTTAGTACAAGGCCAGCAATTTTAGAGGAGTGGGTTAGTCGATTACATCAACCCCAGAAAGGATGGAAGGCGGAATTTGAATTCAGAACGTAAAGAAATTAAAATTCAATACCCTAACAGAAAATGACTATGTATGTAACTTTCACCGTAGCACACACCCTAGCAATAACAAAACATGCGGGGAATCTCACATGACAATATACAGTGACATACCAAGGAGGTTATCATTCTGTTAGATACAGATTGACATAACCTAATTTCTCATCCAACTCCACAGATAATTTAATTATGTCTAATAGTAGTATAGTAAGCTAACGTATCCTACCATGTTCAATATCAGAAGTGCTATTGGATGAGATCAATAGAACTGTAGCGCCGCCATTACCAAGTGGTTTAATGATTAATCCTTTTTCCTATAGGCACAAGACCAGAAGTATTCGACGATGGAGTTAGTCGATTACATCGACCCTAGTGCTTAACTGGTACTTAATTCAACTCGAAAAGCTGTTACGAATTTGAACTCAAACCGTAAAGATAGACGAAATGCCGCTTAAAAATTTTTCCGGCGTACTAATGATTCTGCCAGCTCACCACCTTGTTCAGTGATATTAATAAGAAAGCCGTTCATAGATTCAATAAGTTTTGATAACTTGGATATCTATCCCACTATAAGGAAAAATCTTTGTCTGAAAGCCCTAAAATTTCGGGTGCAACTGTCTTGGACTAGAGATTTCTATATTAAAATCAGTGGTAATATTTTCACAATTTTTCTCGAAACTTTGGAAAGA
>NC_068989.1:58757363-58759637 GCF_001194135.2 Octopus bimaculoides
ATAAAAATATAGAAAAAACATGGTTGTTAGAACAGGCAAACAGGCACCGTTTCGTGTGGTGCATATTGCGCTATACCGTTGTATGTTAACTTCGAACAAAAACATTGCAGTGAAAGCCAGCCGCAAATATGACTTCGGATTAGTCAATACTACAAATGGCAATCAATTAAATGTTGTCAATTGAAATGTTTTCGATCCGATAATTTCATTATTGAGTTGAAGAATGCTTACAAATTTTTTTTTTTAAATCCCAAACAAAAAACTGAGAGCAAATCCTGCTATGCTTTTGTCCTTGCACACCTGAATTTGGATAATAGCGTTTATACGTGAGTGTGCATTTGTGTATATATACTTTGACAGGTGGTATGACAAAAAAGATCATTGAGCGACATCTATAGCTTCCGCGAGTGTATGTGTGTGTGTGTGTGTGTGTGTATGTGTGCGTGTGTTTTGTGTGCGCGTCTGAGTGTGTGCATGTGTGTGTGTATGTATAATACATATAAAATAGGTATACACACATACACACACCTCTATGCATGCATATGCGAGGGGATCGGCGTTTAGCGGTGACAAATTTAAACGTAAGTCACTTTGCACATTTTTTCTTTCCCGGATGAGTAAGCATTTCTTTGTCACATACGCCATTAGCGATACAGTGTACCGGAAATTTGTCCCACGGAATCCTGTACCTAACAATACTATGACAATATAGAGTAAAAGTGCAATATTAAATAACCAGTTGCGATATAGGATAATAGAAGTTAATAATACATGTTTTATAATCCCAGTGAGAGAACAAAGGTAATCTATTCGGTATTAAATGAACCGTGGAGGCAAGGATATAAACTTAAAACCTCGAATGCAGTAAGTTAATCACCATATAATGATTTTACAGCGCACAACTCTTCAACAGACTATTATCCTTTAATGAATGCTCTGACTGATTTTTGTTCCTGCAATTTTGAGCTTGGCATTTAAGCACTTATAACAGAGTGTGGCTGCTTTTAATTAACCGCATCTTCCTTCCAGTTTCCATTCTCGGTTGGAGATACGTAATTTTTCATTTACTTAGGTTAATGTCTTGCGGAAGCGAAAGACATTCTTCTTTACTCTAAATCTAATCCCAAGTGCCTACAGAAGCAATAAACTTTGCGGACTGAGTTTTATAGGGAAACGTCGGGAAGAATCCATTAAAACGTGTTGATACTTATTGTTCTAAAGAATAAACATCATTATGTAAGAATGATACATTTAATAATATCCCTTGTCGCCAGAATGTTGAAGGGAAATGTAAACGCCATATGCTACACTCAACGAATTGTTTGTATGACTTAATTCTAACACCCACTCTTTGTGACTCAGTGTTCTAATTTCATTCTCAAGTCAATTTACTCGGTTATTTTCGGGATAATGTAATTGTTGATATAAAGTAACTATTTTGGTCCATACCACCTTCCTGTGTCACCCTCAAAATTCTCGACCAACTATAAACAAGTAGATACTCTCTTTCATTTCTTTTGATGTAAGCCGACGTTTTTTGTGGTTTTTCAATATTCTTCACTTTCAAAATAGATTACATTTCTTTTGTTTCCAGTTTGTAAATTGTATTTTTTTTTTAGTTACACAACACATACAAAAGTGACCTTATTGACTTATTTATGTCAGGATTAATGTTGTTTATATTTATTTGATAAAACTTGTTATTTATCAGAAAAAATTCTGATATGCTCTGGTTTAAAGAGGGAGCGATGTTTATTGCCTTGGTATTCTCTTCTTTCAGTCACATCCCCACACAGATCCATAGACAACCGTCCAACTCGACGAGAGAGCCTCTACATTTTCAATAGAGCTGCTAGAAATAGAAGATAAATCTACTTCAAACGGCAATCTATCGCAAGACACTTTTCATAATGTTGTCCTAGATGCAGACTGTATGAAAAAAAAAAAAAAAAGAAAAGACGTGATGGTCCATGCTAAATAAATATTCTCACCAGAGCCAACTTGGAACTAATGAACAGCGATAACGACGAAACATTATCATCAAGAAAAACAACAGAGAGAGGCATATAATCTCAGTTCTTATATTCTTTTTCTTCTACTATATATATATATATATATATATATATATATATCAAATAATAAGTAACACGGATTTCAAAAGTGATTGCAATACGCACGTTTCATGCTACTTCAATTTATTTAAGTAATGTGAGCATTACCTTAAATGCAATATGAAGAGCAATCTTCAGCTGCACGAAAATGCAGAAAAAAGAC
>NC_068989.1:58760841-58772645 GCF_001194135.2 Octopus bimaculoides
GTATCAAGAAGTACTGTCCCGAAAATAATGACAGCTTTGAGAAAGGGAGAAAAACCTCCTCGTTGAAACAAAACTCCAGAAGAAAACCAAAACTTTCAGATAAGGACCGTTGGACTCTTACACGAATTGCTAGAAAGGATCACAAAAGTACAGCTCCCAAAATTACTGCAGAGCTTAATGACCACATTGAGAACCCAGTTTCCACAAAAACTGTTCGCCGGGAGCTGCACAAAGCCAGATTTCACAGGCGGGTTGCATTCAGAAAACCACTACTTTAAAAAACAAACGTTGCAAAGCGTTTAGAGTGGAGTAAAAAACCTACAGAATTGGACCCTAGAATAGTGGAAGAACGTTATTTTCTCGGACGTTTATAAGCATTTTACATAAACATTTTATATAATAATTTAGTGATATTTCTGTTCATCTGAAGATGACTGAGAGACATCTAACTGGTAGTTACTTGATTATTTGCTCACCATGTTACTACGCTGTGGTAAAGTGAGAAACTCTAGAGAGGCATAAATCTACGAGTAAGATACACTTTTCAGAAAAATGGTTAATTACATTTATTTCATTTATTACTACTTTTAACATGTCCCTTTGAAATTTGTGTATCAAAACTCTTTGATATTCAAAAGAAATTCACAAAGGGATAAAGAAGTGGATACAACCAATTAGTGTGTATCTTTAATTAATGATAAAATCCTCTCCTGGAATAAAAATTTTGCTTGATCGCTAAAGTTCTGACTAAGACTATTGTATACAACAATGTCTTCTTACAGGAAGATAAACGTTAAAATAATTTGTAAGATAAGTAAAAATTATGATGCTGTAAATTTTAATTGTTTTGGAATGAAAAATAAATTTATGATGTAGAAACGTATGAACCAAGAAAAGTATTTCGGTTAATTTTGACGAACGCAAAGGTGTAATATTTTAGGGAAGTCGGTAATTAAAACTTTTGATGCTTGCACCTTCTCTAAGAGCGTTAATAGTATAGGTGAAGCTAAATATCATCAGTCGATACGCGAAGTCTCTTTGCAATTTCGGTTAAATGTAACCTTATTATTTGCTCTATGGCATTCTGCAATTCCCGAACTTCATTAAAGAGGCATAAACACTCACGAACACATTTCCCAGAGACAAATATATATGCAAAATAATAGGTTTTGTAGTTTTTTATTAGTTATCAAAATGATATCTATATATTTTACTAAAGCATTATCGAAGTTTTGTATCATATCCTGACTCTCTAAAAGAAATATGGCTGTTTATATTTGGACTAACATGTAATAGATTGTTTTATTTTTACCTATGTCTCTTTCCCCATTAACTTTTCATATTATTGCATTTCAGAAATTAATGAAATCTTCATGCTATTTCTTCACATATTCTCTACTCTTTTATCTAATATTTTGTTCTTTTCTCTTTATCAAATAGAATGTGAGTAAAAAGTATAATATTTTTTCCAATTTTAATATCTAATTTTATTGGCATCTCAGTATTAACCCACATTTCAATATGAAGTTTGTCTTCATATATATATATATAAAACATCGGTTAAATGAAGTCAATTCAATAACGAAAAAAGGTTTAGCTCAAAATATGTTTTACTACGTACCTTGCTCTATTTTCCCGTGTTCAGTTGATATGACTTCATTCTATGAACACCATAGTACTGAATGGACAAATTCTCGAAAGAATTAGAAATTTAAACTAGAAATTATGAATTACAACACAAGATGGATTATACAACTTATTTCATCAGTTGTCATTGTTTTGATAGTGTAAGAATTCTAAGTTCCGAGTTCAAATCCCCCAAATGTCATTATTTTATAGTGTACTTTTAAAATTGGCTCATCAGTTCATAACTCATTCTGTTAAATTATTCTTTTATATAATATTCTTCAGTATCTTTAACAGTTTTCCCGTGTGAAGTTACTTCTTTTTACCATTTAATAATGTTCTTTATTTAACCGGGATGAACATATTGATGATAAATAAAGCCATATATTTTATAGACATGTAACTGGAACGTTAGCAGACTTTAATTTTATTATATAGACCGCCAACCGTATTTTACAATAGTTAACGCTATTTTTTCCATTCTTTAAATTTTTCAGTATTCATTAATGCTTACAGGCTTTGATTTTTTTCAAGCCTTTGAAAATAGGTTGTATTACTATCAGGAAATTAAAATTGGTGAGTGATTTCACAAAAATCCTTCCTACAGTTATTATGAAAATGTTTGTATAATTACATTGATATATCAGTATATTCGCGTATTCTATTAGCAAAAATAGGTGGTTATAATTATTTTTTAAATAACTAAACAAGTGTACATTGATTCTCAAAAACAGTGCGTTCAACCAATAATTAGTTCAATGAGTTAATCCATCTCCACAAATTATATCCATCGCGCTTAAACACTTTCTTAGAAAAACGAAAACAAACAGAAATCATTTACATTTTAAAATTCTTTTAAGCTCGGACCGATATCCTGCTGCATGTAACTCCATAGTTTGGCAACCATTTCTGAAGTGGTTTCTTCTCAATTATCTTTGTGTTTTGATAAACAGGTGTATTCATTTACATGAATCAATGTGAAAACATAAAATAATAATAAACGTAAAAAAATATTTGCAAACCTTTTTTTTTTTTTTTTTAAGATTTTAAAACTGTTCGTTTGCCCTTGTAAAACCATTTATCATATTATATAGTTGATTGGAAAACCATTTATTTACTTTGTCTTTAATAAAACGGTCAAGACACTTCTCATGATATCATTGAACAGTTGGTTACTTTAATGCACTGCTATAGGTTACGAATATATAAATATTCACTAGAGTCAGGGATATAAGACTTTAATTTGATATCAATAAAAACTCTCTTGTGACTAGAATCTATTTATAAATAAACAGAAAAATGTATGCCTTACTTTAAATGAATTGGAACAATGATATCTATGAAGAAATATTTTCGAGTTGTTTACTCGCCCACCAAGACAATACTGGAATACAACAGAGAGCTGCTGAGATAAAGCAGGTTGTTGGCACTAATATCCCGCTAAAAAGGCGTAGGCGATATATCCTTGGAAGGGCTCACTGTTTCATAGTTTTTAGTGTCTGTTATTGGAATCTATTTTCCTTAAACAACTCCTAGCAGGATCAGACACCTAACAAATGTCATAAACGCCCGTGCACTCCATTAGCGTAAACACAGAAACATCAATAAGATCTTTGTATAAACTTACTTCCACGTTATGCAAATATGAATTAATGGAAATGCAGACATACAATTCTAATGTTTTTTTAATAATTAGAATAAACAAAATAACCAGTCAGTAGAGCTTCAAATTGCTGTTTTCCTTTCCTATTCGGCTCCAATTACAAATTTGCTAAACACACACAGCGACCCGCTCGCACGCATATATATATATATATATATATATATATATACACATACATATTCACATAGAAACAAAATCAAACACATATATAAATGTGCTTACGTGTTTGTATCTGCTTAATCTATCTCCATGTGCATCTAATTGTATATATATGTGTAAATACCGGAATATAAATAGAGAGATAGCTACATAGAAACTCTTAGAGATAGTTATACAGATAGATATGTCATCAGTTGGATAGATATATAGATAAATGGATATGCGGTTAGATGGACATATATTTAGCTATAAAAACTAGCTAGAGACGAACTTGTCTGTATGTGGAATCACATTTTTTACGTTTGTTTTTTAAGTGTTTATGTATTTCAAGCAATATGGATTGTACAGTCATTGTATACTTTCACATGAAAAAAGTGTCGAGATATAGAAAAACAACTATTTTTATTCTTATCTGATTATAAGCCGACTATGTTTAATCAAGTTCATATATATAAATACATATTTTCTAATATGTGCATCGGGACACATAAATTTGTAGTATGTAAGTATATATGTGACAATATGGTCCCTACATAATCTGGTAGTTTTTTTAATTGCTTTGTGATATTAGCAGCTATAATCTGCATTTGGTTACAGCCGATACAGCAAACGACCTTGCGGATAAGGTTTGTGAATAGTTTAGACAAAAATTGCATCGTTAGCTATAACTCATGAAGAACATTTGTAAAGTTACTGGAAAATACTTATTGAACACGTCTAGAATGTCAAAATAATTTCTAATTAATTATAGTATGGATGAAATGTGAAATCAACCATATAATAAATGATCTTTGTTACGAATCAATCAGCCGTTTAGAAAGGAATTATAATACCGTTTTGATAGGTCATGAAATCGTCTTTCAGATAATAGAAACTAGAAGTGACTGGTTATCTTATAAACGTAATTTTTGACCGGCCACCTACTTGGTAGCAAGGTTGTGAAGGAAAGTATCTTCTTTTAGCCATCACCTTTTAAATCTTAAGAAGGTCCTGCAGATTTTAATAGTTCCAGATATCGTGATCATTTGTTGCATATGAATTAAAGATTAGCATTCTCTTCTCAAGATCTCAAATTCAGCTATACTTTCCTCCAGACGGGTTTGTATGTATCCCGTTATTCCAATAATAATAATTATGAAGCTGAAAATGTATGAATGTATGTATATACGATTGTAATGTCGTGTCACTCTTAGTCCTAGTAGTAACTTGCAATCCAGTAAAACCTATCACATGGTCGGGATGTCGGCGACTAAACAGGCAACCCTATCAAACCTGCTTGGTAAGGAGGATAGGTTTCGTTGAACACCGTGCAGAATGAAAAACACAACCCATCAAAGGATTAATGAACTCTGTAGAGTTAACGGCTATCAAACAATTCGGAGTAAGAGATCCTTAATCCTCTTTGTTTAGACCTTTCTCTAGGAGAAGGAAATTTCGAAATAATGGCCGACTCATTACAAAGCCAGCGATCTTATTTTTGCTTGTTTCTGGACTACTTGGCTTTGTAGCTGTGAGTCTTAGCAGTGATGTGCAAGCTGTTATTAACATTAAGTTTCAGCACTGTCATTGCTGACAGCAGTTGTCTTAAACATCTAGGATCAGATAATTTGTCAGTGATGGTTAATCGGCTACGAGCTGAGAGCACTATGTATGTATGTATGTATGTATGTATGTATGTATGTATGTATGTATGTATGCATGTATGTATGTATGTGTCAGTCTGTGTGTTAGTCTATCTATGAATCTAGCTCTATATTGGACTCTCTCTCTCTCTCTCTATCTGTCTATAAATTAAATATACATACCCTTCTCTCTTTACGATACTGCCTACTTAAAAGTATTAAAGTACATAAATAGTTGCATATACTCTCATACATAAACATCGACATACGAACATGCCCATGTACTCGTGCAGAAATTTAATAACATACAGTGGTATGAAACCAAAGTGCTATTTCTTTTCTTTATTTTTTTAACATAAGAAAAATCTACAACATAGAGTAGAGATTTATACAGAAAAGTTAGATCTATATACAATGACAAAAATAGAACATAATCAGAATATAGAATTATTTCCTTTGTTTCTTAGATAAGAAAAAAAAATTCAAGATGTAAGGGTGACGAGACTGGTTGGAATTCGGACAACAATAAACTAGTAGTGTCAATGCTAAACGTTGAAAAGTTCTACATATTTTTAGTGTTTCACTGACAGAATGAATGCGTGAAATGTAGGTCAATTGTCTTTGCCCAGGCTTTGAGAAGTGTAACATTACGAGCTTAGTAACAATAATAATGATCATTCTCCAACATTAAGTACAAACGTTACAGGCAGTATGTAGGTTACAATTTCTCTCTAACCACTGATCTTTGGTGTGGAAAGTATGTGTCAGGTAGAGAATGACTACTTTATAGAATTTATGTTGGATACACTGTTGTTGCTCACATATTGTAAACATATAAGCACAGGCATGGGTGCGTTGTTAAGAAGCTCGCTTCGCAGCTACGTGTTCTCGGGTTCAGTTCCATTGCGCGGCACTTTGCGCAAGTGTTTTCTACTATAACACCGGCCGGTCAATGACTTGCGAGTGAATTTCGAAGCGTGTGTGTGTGTGTGTGTGTGCGCGCGCGTGAGTGCGTGTGTTGTGTGTGTTTAATTTGTTTGGACTAATAGGTGTATGTCACTTAGTGTGTTGAGTAAAGCACGTTCACAGTTTGGGCTACCTGGTGTCATCTACGGTTGGAGTATATTTACGCTGTATATATACAGTCATCTCCCTGTGACTTCGACAAATTTGATTAACGACGAAATCACAGAGATTGAAGGCTCAAATATTTTATTTTTTATCTTCTACTTGTTGCAGTCACTAGACTGCGGCCATGCTGGGGTACTGCCTTGAAAACTTTTTTCTTAGCCGAATGAATCGACTCCGGGACTTTTTAAAGTCTGGTACTTATTCTATAACCCCCTTTTACCGAACGTAAATCAAACAGCACCTGTTGTCAAGCGGTGGCGAGGGACAAACACAGATACACACGTGCGCGCGCGCACAGACGTACACACACACATACACACACACATAAACACACACAGACACGCACATATACGAAGGGCTTCTTACAGTTTCCGTCTACCGAATCCACTCACAAGGCTGTGGTCGGCCCGGAGTTATAGCAGAACACATACACACACACACACACACACACACACACACACACACACACACACACACACACACACACACACACACACATATGTGTCTATGTAAGTAGATGCATGCATCTCCGTCAGTTCCGCTGATGAGCAATGAGTTGCTCGAGCTTTTGAAATAACCGTCTAATTTAGTGCCTGAGAATTCCACAAGCATTTAGACTTTTAACGTAATCCTGAGGCCGAATCAGTATGATATAGTGTGTCTGATAAGAATGTACCTCTGAATTCACATGTAGTACAATCCATCCGAGTGGCTTCTACACATCCGTCTACCCAGTTTCAACCGAGTAAGCTTGGGTTGACTAGAGGCAATATTAAAAGACACTACACAAGATGCCACGCATTGGGACCAAATGCGGAACCTAATGACCGGCAAGCGAACTTTTAAACCATTAGTCCATTCTGTGCGTGCGATATACATGCATACATACATAGCTACATACATGCATACGTAGGTACACACACATACACGCATACGTATATGGATTTAGAGAATTGTGCAGCTATCACAGTGAACTCCTGTTACAGACTTATCTATCAGTCCACGTAGTAATTAATCAGAAAGTAGTGTAATGTATATTGTCCATGTAACTGAAAATCAAGATAACCCTTCCGATAAAATCATTCTGTGACATATATATATAAGGCATAAAGTCAGGAGATATGAGAGGGGAAGCCACCTGAGCTCTATGAGATTCTGGCCGTTTCGCAATCTTTTGTCATATTAATTTCAGTATGCAAGAAATTATACGTACGTTTGTATGAATATATACATTATACTCAACACTATATAATTCTAATATTCCTTTCTAATATAGGCACAAGACATAAAATTTTGGGGGAGGGTGCAAGTCGATTACATCGACCCCCCAGTGCTCAACGGCTACTTACTTTATCGACCCCGAAAACAATGAAAGACAAAGGATGAAACAAAAACTGTATAATTGTAATATTTAAAAAAATAATGCAAATAAGGAAATCTAGGTCATCAGATCATCAGCACATGGTTACATCAACAGTTCGTCTTTAGGTACATAAAATTTACTCTTCATATTTACAATGTATGTCAAGCTAGACCTGGACAAAACAACATTGATAATCGCAGTTAATATTAGGCTGATGCAAGCAGCGAGCTGGCAGAATCGTTACCCTGCCGGGGAAAATGCTTGGCAGTATTTCGTTGGTCTTAATATTAAACGACCGAAGGTGGCAATCTGGCAGAATCGTTTGCACACCGGGCAAAACGCATAGCGAGGTCGACTTTGGGTTTCATCCTTTCGGAGTTGATAAAATATGTACCAGTTGAACCCTGAAGTCGATGTAATCGACTTAACCCTTTTCCCGAAATTGGCCTTCTGCCAAAATTTGAAATCGATATTATGGACATTATAGTTAAAATCTAATTAAATATATATGTAATGATTATATGATATCGATAGTTTAAGGTGGTGAGCTGGCAGAATTGTTAGCACGCCGAGCAGAATGTTTAGCAACATTTCTTTTGTTTCTTTACGCTCTGAGTACAAATTCCGCCGAGGACGACTTTGTCTTTCATTTTTTGGAGATCGATAACATACGTACCAGTTGATTATTGGGGTCGATGTAATCGACTTACCCCTTCACCGAAATTGCTGGCCTTGTGCCAAAGTTCGAAACCAATATTAGACCGATGATTAAAGAAGGAAAAAATTATAGAGTAAAACATATACGGTTTCTGACGTTCATCGGATACGAGAGGAAAATCCAGGGAGGGACAAGGAGGAGAGGAAAGAAGAAAGAGAAATGTACGTAGGTTAGGTTCACGTGTTTGACTCACCGGAAGTGTGAGAGGTGATTGTGGTTTTAAAGGTAAGAGAATGATACAGGAGGAGTGCCAGTTGGTATGTGGATGCATATGAATGTATTTATGTGTGCGGACGTATGTGTATGTAGTGTGTATGTGTATCTATATTCGTGAGTATGTTTGTCTGTGTGCGTGTATTTGTTTATATATAGGAGGTACGAGCAGTGGATGTGAGAGAGAAAGTGTGTGTGTTTGGTTCGTAAGATCAGCAGTGACTGTGTGTGTGCTCGTACGTATATATGTATCTGTATATATGTGTGTGAGTTAGTGTGCAGCGTAGGGAAAATTTGAGCTTGTATGCATATGCGCGTGTGTGTGTCTGTGAATACGAATGGTAGGAAGCTAAGGTATATGGTTGCAGTGAAGACCGACTGGTGTGTGGTGTGCGCGTGCGCGTCTGTACGTGTGAATTCGTGTGAGTGTGTATTTGTGTGTGTTCGTATGTATGTGTCCCTCATTAGAAATGTTAAGTCCTCTTTCAACGATGTAAACTCTGAATCGAATTTGGAACCTCTATTGAGAAGTCACAAATCGTCCAGTTGTCGTCTGTAATCATTGTAAAGCTTTTTCGACAGCGCTGCTTATTCGCATAATTATGGATTACACTAATATCGTATAGTTTCCTTATTCATTTGGATTTCCTACTGATTTTATGAAAACTTCGTTCCATATTGGTTTTTGATCCCGTTTGAGAAGGCATCTGTAGATTTAATATCAAAACATTGAATTCATTAAAAAGCCATCCACAAACAAAAATGCGGCAACGGAATCCGATATTAATAAATGGACTATAATCTATAATATTGTCATTATTTTGTCATGCACAAGAGACAATTACGAATACGTTCTAATATTATTCTGACATCATCAATGAAATATGGCCTTAACCATATTGACTGTATCAGTAAGGAATCAGTGGGTAAATGTATAATATTGTATATTTGTTGGTGAAGGAAAACTGAAATGTTAATAGCTCAAACACAGGCACAGGCGTGGCTTGTGGTAAGAAGCTTGCTTCCCAGCCACACAGTTCTGGGTTCAGTCCCACTGCGTGGCACCTTGGGCAGAAGTCTTCTACTATATTCTTGAGCAGACCAAAGCCTTGTGAGTGGATTTGGTAGACGGAAACTGAAAGAAGCCCGTCGTGTATATACATATATATACATATATATATATATATGTACATATATATATATATATATATGCATGTGTGTGTGTGCATGCGTTTATGTGTGTGTCTGTGCTTGAACCCTGGCCATTGTTTGACAACCGATACTGGTGAGTTTATTCCCCGTAGCATAGCGGTTCAGCAAAAGAAACCGATAGAATAAGTACTAGGCTTACAAAGCATGATTCCTGGGGTCGATTTCTTCGACTAAAACCCTTTAAGGCGGTGCTCCAGCAAAGCCGCAGAAAAACGACTGAAACAAGTAAAAGAATAAAAGAATACCATCCATGTCACACTTAAGGAGTAAGTTTCTGTCAACTCTACGCATAGGCCATTGAAAAGCAGTCGTATTTTTTGTGGCCTTATTTAATAGCAATGCAAATATTTTGAGCAGCATATAATTTAACAGGATAATCCCATTTCTAACACACAGCCTATGTAAATTAAAGGCATTGTTTTACAATTAAAATATAGTATTTTAAAAGCATTTTAATAATGTTTATTGCCAATTTATTATTGGAAATAACGTTTTTACCTTGATTATTCAATTAGTAATCAGTGAAAAAGGGGATAGAGACATCAAGTGTATTTTATTTGCTACATGTATGGATACCTCATGGGTATAATAAAGTCATAAATGTATGGTTGTAAGAAAATTTTAATTGCATTTATTGATTTCTTTTAACTGAGCCCAGGACAATTGTTATAGAAAATCGATATATTGAATAAAATGGACTACGGTACATTATATCTAGAGAATTCAATGGATAAAATCAGGTGGTTCTGTAATGAATTTTAAGTACGAGCTCTTAATGTTGCTGGCAAGATATACTTCCGGGCCCTAATAATTGTTTTTTTGTGTATGTATTATGTATTAATACTTAAGAATATAGTAAGTCGTTTGTCGATTTTTCGTGGACTGGGAAACGAAACCTCGTTGTAGATTACGCTTGATAGAATTTTATCCATGGCGCTCAGTACTATAAGCAGCAACCAATACGAACGGCAACAACAACAATTGCAAAAGTGATGACGGTATTTTTTTTTTTTGGCACTCTGTCGCTTACGACGTCGAGGGTTCCAGTTGATCCGATCAACGGAACAGCCTGCTCGTGAAATTAATGTGCAAGTGGCTGAGCACTCCACTGACACGTGTACCCTTAACGTAGTTCTCGAGGGAGATTCAGCGTGACACAGTGTAACAAGGCTGGCCCCTTTGAATTACAGGCACAACAGAAACAGGAAGAAAGAGTGAGAGAAAGTTGTGGTGGAAGAGTACAGCAGGGTTCGCCACCATCCCCTGCCGGAGCCTCGTGGAGCTTTTTAGGTGTTTTCGCGCAATAAATACTCACAACGCCCGGTCTAGGAATCGAAACCGCAATCCTATGACCGCGAGTTCGCTGCCCTAACCACTGGGCCATTACACCTCCACGATGACGGTATTAATAAAGAACAAAATAGAAAATAATGAGGCGAAATATAACAATCGTCTTTTACACAAATGAATGAATTGTTTTTGTTGAAGTCGAGTCTCTTTTGAAAATGCCTTCATTATCACTTAAAAAACAACAAACAAAGATACAACCAAATGAACAGATTTCTTGAAAATATAACTGGAAACATAGTAATATAAACCATAATGTTTTACGAAATGTTTTGTGCTTAGCATTTGAAATATACGAAGACACTGTTGTTTTTGTCTCTTTTCTGATGTAACATAATTTAGGGAATACAAGGTCTACTGAAATTGTGTCATTTGATTTTTGTTTGTAGTTTCCAACTTAACATTTCCAACCAACGCAAATAGGAAGTAAAATAATTCAAATCTACACACATGCAGATAGTTATGATGCATGTATCATACAGAATCTCGGCTTGTCAAAATCATTATATCATTCTAAATATATTTCTCTTTCAGTTGTTTTATTCTAAGTGATTTTAAAAAGACTCCCTCGACAATTTTATCAGTTAATATTTCAGAGCGATCCTTAACATGTGAGTAATATCAACTAACAACTTTCTGAATAAAATGAACAGGCATTCTGTCAAAGCTACGGTGCCTTCTTGGGAAAACGCCTTCAGATGTTCTTAAATTATAGTTTTACCAAAGCCAATGTAACCATGTCCAATTAAC
>NC_068989.1:58772655-58774610 GCF_001194135.2 Octopus bimaculoides
CCTTTCTGATTCTATCTGACGATTCTTATCTCAGCTTAAAAAAAAAAAAAGGAAACGGTGGTGATATCTTTCACGGATCACATGTAGACCAGGAAAGTATGCGTGAAAAAAGATTTTTGGTTTATCTCTTTCATTTTAAGAAGAGATGGTAGTTATTTTCTTAAAGATATGTATTATGATCCCTAATCATACAATACATATACACACACATATACGGACACGCACGCATACACACACACACGCAATCATACACACACACACACTCTCTCTCTCTCTCTCTCACACACACACACACGTACATGTTTGTGTGTGCGTGCGCACGCATACAATTATATAGTATATATATATATATATATATATATATATATATATATGCATACACACATACGTGTATACGGACGTTTCCGTTTTCCTTTCTGACGAAGAGCTTATGCTCAAAACTTCAAAAGCTCTCCACTTTTTCCCACCGATACCGAGTGTCTAACTAATAAATTCCATATGCACGTCCTCTTGTTGTTTTGTTATTGTTACTTTTTATTGTTCTATTATTCAATTTGACTATATATGTATAGTCAAATCGGCAGAAGGTGAAGAATCAATTCTTTAATGGAATTTTGGGAAATTATCTAGAGCTCAAGTTCTCCATGATGGTGATTGTAAACAATTAGTTAACCAGAATCTAATTAGAATAAAAATCACAAACAATACTCCCCTATTAGGATTAACGAAGATCAAGGGCATGACCAAAGATAAAATAGAACAATGACGTAATATTTTCAAAAAAGAAAAATATATTTAAATTTATGCCCATATAGTCACTCACGAGCGCGCACACACTCATGCACTACAATTGCAACTGTAATTAAATTTTCTTGGTTCGCTATATTAAGCATGATTGTATCCCTCTAACTAAACGTAGATACATCGAGGACTGTTGTCGTTATATCTGTAACAGTTTGTACATCAAGTTGATTCGAAGAAAAAAATTGCAGAACAGTTTCTGGTTATGTGGTACGGGTTACAACATTTTCGTTTTGATAAGTTTTACTATGTGTATAATATTTATGCAAGTCTGATTCTGTTAGGCTAAATGGGTTTATTATATTTAGAGGAAATGAAGTAAAATTACAGGCTTGGTGGCAGTTATATAAATAATAAACTTGAAAACAGTAAACATTTTTTGGGGGAAAATGAGTTTTGAGTTGTTATTTCAGAAAAACTACGAAGGTTTTCTTTATTAACAGAAGAGTTTAATCCTTAAAAAAAATTTTTTTTATATATATCTGTTGAGAAATCTTCCGAACAGAGCTGGAAGTGTGTTGTATTGTTATTATATGTTGATTTTGAAATAATAGGAAACATACTGTAAACTGACTTTGTTTGGAGCGCCTGATTGTCATTGAAGGAGTTATCTCTTCGGCAATGTTTACAAAGATGGAAAAAAGTTAGCTGATTAGTATAATGATGGCTTTTCAAATTGTTTATTTAGAAGCACATCTCGAGGCTATTAAAGCTAACAGATAGAAGCCAAGCAAACAGCAAGATGAGACACAAGGACCACACACAACACTGTATGTTGCATTGTCCGAAAGACACAGAGCAACAGTAATTACAATAAGTATTCCTTATCTATAAGGTATAAAATGATCTTTAAGATATTCGTTCGTTTTCATTTGATTTGCGAAAGCAGTTGCTTTTGACTTGAATATCATTCAAATATAAATTTACGTTCTTTTATTTACTATGTAATATATGTGTATATATACACACACATACACTATCTATATATGTATATATATATGTATATATATTTATATCTATCTATCTATCTATCTATCTATCTATCTATCTATCTATCTATCTATCTATATATATATATATATACATATATATATATATACATATATATACATATATATATTTATATACATATGTACAGATATATATATATTTAT
>NC_068989.1:58774992-58778621 GCF_001194135.2 Octopus bimaculoides
TATGTATGTGTGTGTGTGTGTGTATGTGTGTGTGTGTGTGTGAGTGTGTGTGTGTGTGTATGTGTGTGTCTTTACGTTAAGCTACGGGGACATAAACACACCAACACCGGTTTTCAGGCGGTGAAGGTGGGGACAAGCACAAACACACACACATACATACATATACATGCTTTGGACGGCTCGAGGCTATAGTGGAAGAAACTTGTTCAAGGTGCTACGCAGTGGTACGGTACCCGGAACAATGTGGTTGAGAAGCAAGCTTCTTACCACACGTTCGAAAGGAACACATTACGTTTTAAGTACACACACACGAACATATACACACAAAACAAATGCCAGTAGATTTGTAAGGATGTTAAAAGTATTCCGTTATACCGTATTGTGTCTATTTCTTGCTTAATCTCAAATAATATTCAAGCAAGATTAAATATTGAGAGAGAAATCGTATTGTATACAGGATTAATATTACTTGGAAGCAGGGCTGGCAGCTGAATATAAGATATTATATGTATATATGTATGTATGCATGAATATATGTATGTACATACGCTTGTCTACATACATATACACAAACTCACACATATGTAGCACATTTTACCGTCATCGTCATCCTTCTCCATTCGACGTATGAAATGACAGATATTTCTTCCTTTTCCTCTTCCACTTCCGCTCCCACTTCCTACTCCCTTTTTTATGTAGGCAGCACCATCTACAATGAGTGTGAGGGCCTATTTAAAATCAAAAGTCCTTACTGCAGTTAACGCAAATGAAGAAAAGCTTGTCGTGTGGTCGTGACTCCCTCCACCTTTTTCTATTGTGTGCTCACCCCAGCTTTGTCAGCGTGTCACCGAATTTAAATCGTATAATTGTATGTACACCCGAAACTCTATTTCAAGATGTACTGAGTGTAAGACCTTATTACACGCATCAAAATATTGCATTTAGTGACTACCTGTTGGACTCGATCACACAACCTCCCTCCATGCGACGCATATAATCAACCTATCGCAGGCGATTCTTTCTCAGCATTAATTTGACTCTATTTAGCTAAGTACTTCAAAATTGGTGACCTTGTCTTCCTACATCATGTTCATGATTTTACGAAGACGCTTCTTGTTTGACATATGTCATCCATGGTTCACTACCACATAGAAATGTGCTGAGGACGAAGGTTGATTAGCCGTCAACTGGATGTCTAATCTAAGATTTTACTTTCTGTTTGCGAGGTTATCACTGCAGTTGTGTTACCGATTGGAACTTCGTTAGAACTGAGCCGGAGTATTCTTTATTTCTTTTATACGTTTTAGCCTGAATGATGTGGCCATGCTGGAGCACCGCCAGTGAAAAATAGGATTAAGTTGAACTGCCGTGACCAGGACTCGAACTTAGTTTACTATGACCACAACGTGGGGTCCTCATCACTAGACGATCACAGCCATTATCTGAAGATTTTTTTCCACTAAAGTGTGAGGTCGTTGATAAAAAAGGAAGAGGGCACATACACGCACACACTCACGCACGCACGTGCGCAAACACACACACACATACACACACACACTCAAACACGTAAGTATGCAAAATAGTTCATCACCCGGTACAGAAAACTACGATCTTACTGTTATGAGTGCAACACTCTAACTACTGAGCCACGCACCTTCACATATATAAATATGTATGTATGTATGAATGGATGGATGGACAGATGGCTGTGTGTGTGTGAGTAAACACACACAAACGCACACACACACAAACACACACATACATTCACACACACTCACACACATACACAAATTCACTATAAAACAAGATTTTAGCGGTGTATTTCAAAGTAGATACAACTAAAATTAATCTCATAAACCACCATGGACGGGAAAGAGCTGCGAGGTTAACAACAACAACAACAACAACAACAACAACAACAACAACAACAACAACAACAACAACTTTATTTTAACCAATAAGGGCAATTTCATTAATTAACACTCGTGCCTGCAAAATGCAAAAGCGCACATTGCCCCAATCATACACATCATCTTGATGCAACCTCTCTAAATCCTAGTAAAACAAGAAATTTCGAGAGAAGTTCTTTACTAACAGTAAGCAAGTAAATCGCACGTTTTCGGAATCTACACGTAATATAAATACACTAGGAGCATTTTATCAATTGTCAATTATTCTTAGCTTTTGCGTCCCTAGCGTGAGTATTTGGCTTTTTGAGATCTATGCCATAGTCTGAGTGTCTCTGTTGTAAATTCGTTTTTATGTATTTAAAAATTATCTCACTATTTGTAGGTTGTATATCCAACGCTATTCCCATGCTTTTAAGTATCTCTTTGTGCTTTTTTTTTTGTGGGTGAAGCTATATCGAATAGAATGTGAATCTAAGTATAATTTTCAGAAGAATAAGATAAACCGAAAACATAGGACTTTTGTCTATCGCAGATATTAGGGTTAACGTCCACACGTGTTAATCCCTTATTTGCACAATCACTCAAAAACTGAAAAATTTCCATCCGGTAAGACTTGGTAAAAATCTAATTACTCTCAGTGCTAAATGAATTAGATAGAAAAATAATAAACTGACCCAGAAAGATTATATTTATCACAAATGTAAGGATGTAGACACTTCTACAACTTGAAAAAAAATTTACAAAATATCCACTGGAGAATGACAAAAATATTTAATAAAAACTAATGGAAAAATACAAAAAGCTACAAAATACGAACAAAGCAAAATATGGTTTTCTATCTTCATGGAAGCCTGCTGTCCCCACCCTCAGCCCCTCTAAAACACAGACGTTGAAGGCGATGCGTGGAGAAAGTAGAAACTACAAGAGAAATTGTGAAAAGGCTAAAAACTTATCCAAAAATGGTGCTACAGAATGACAGGAGAAAACAATGGTAAGAAAACCTCCCACATACTTATATAAGAAAAATAACTCAATATGAGAGAAACATAAGAAAGATCATAGCTGAGAAACGCAAAACTCAGGGATGGACTCGAAGGAGTTCTTCACTGCGGCACAGGATCAAGGCCTTCTCATCAGACACTGCAGAAAGCATGCAATGAAACAGAATACAAGAAGGAAGCGGAGAATACGTGTAGTTACAAATGTAGTTATACATTTTATTTTATAAAATTAGTGAATAACTATAGCATATAATGGCTATTTACTGAGGCTAGAGAATGTAAGAATGGGAGAATATTCTTAGCTTATGGAGCTAAAAGAACTATTAGAACACTTAGCTGATAACAAAAATAGCCTTCTGCTTTTGTTAGTCTAATGAGCTTTTTTATAGTCTTGTTTTGTTCTGAGAGAGGTATCTCTCTTCCTCAACATCTCTCTCTTTCTCTCTCTCTCTCTCTCTCTGTCTCTATCTATCTATCTATCTATCTATCTATCTATCTATCTATCTATCTATATACACATCTCCCTTCATTCTCTCTCAGTAAGTTATGGTAATAAATTAATCAAAACATGTAGGATTTATGCACGGTTGGACGTACACAACGTTCATTTCACATTCACTTATACATACATACATGCATACACATATATATGCGTTTGTTTGTGTATATGTAAATATATATGTGTATCTGAATATATATATATATATATATATATATA
>NC_068989.1:58778693-58779364 GCF_001194135.2 Octopus bimaculoides
ATATATAATATATATATATATATATATACATACACACACATGTACACACACATACACACACATACACACACACACACACGCGCATATATATATATAGCTCATTACTACTGCTCACATTTTTGCATTCAGGTTGAGTGAGAAACAGATATTAGTCGTTTTGGTCTGTTGTGTTTTCCATTTTCATCAAGTGATGCGTGACAAGAGATACTAATTAAAGTTGAAACATATTTCGGCATCGTGTTAGTTAAAGGCGCTAATATTCATAAAAAAGAAAGTAAGAGCGTTGAGGAATGAAAGATGTAAGAATATTTTGTGAAGCTGACGAACTTCCTGTAAGTGTTTTTCAATTCAGGTTTAGCAACTATCTTGAGAAAAATACAAGCTGTAGAAGACGAGAATGAATCTCATATGAAAACTACTTGTCAAATTACGTGCACTTTATATTTACAGAGGCTCACGCTTCATTGTGAAGTGGTTATACAGTTGGTATTTCAAAATTGAACAACTTATAAGAAGGTACATTAAAAACAATAAGTATTCTAATTTGAATAAATTTCTAAATTATGCTTATACTTACTGCATACCATTTAAAATGAACATCTATCTATCTATCTATCTATCTATCTATCTATCTATCTATGTATGCGTGTGTGTATGTGTATATGTATGTG
>NC_068989.1:58780400-58791982 GCF_001194135.2 Octopus bimaculoides
ACAGTGCGTGTGTTTTTATTGGCTAAACTGGCAATATGACCATCCCCAAGTACAACAATATATATATATATATATATATATACATATATATATATAAAGTGGAGAGGGAATGGGGAAGGATAGTTGAGATAGATGTTCATTTTGAATGGTATGCATAATTTAGAGATTTATTCAAATTATAATGCTTATTACTTTTAAAGTACCTCCTTATAGGTTGTTCAATTTTGGAATACCAGCTGTATAACCAGTTCGTTTTTATCTTCAGTTATAATAAAAACAATCTTACATTAATGGGTTATTCTATACTTTTGTAGATTACAAATTTATTATTCTTATACAAGAATGTTGTTGACAGTGGCTTCGAAGTTTCGGCCAGCTATATGGATAATATTGTTCAATTTGGCTGCTTCAACAGCAAAATGTTGCTAGGCTATAAATGAGCGAACATCAAGGTCAGAATAAGAAAGGTACAGAAAAAAAACAAAAAAACCCACAGGTCCTCTTGACAAGCGAAAAGGAAGAGTTATGAAGAGAACGGGAAAATATATAAACAGAAAGGTGAGGATAAAAAAATAAATACACAAAAAACAATATTTAAATACAAAAACACTCTTTCGGCTATACGACAGAAATAAACAGGACTTGTGTGAAAGTAACGCTAATAGAAAAGTACGTGGTCCTTTCAATTTGGAAAGGGTATGTGTAGAAAAGCAAAATACACCTAAGCAAAACATGAATTGAAAGTAAATTTAAAATCTTAGGCAGGCAATTAAAAAAAAAACAACAACTGATCAAGGAAACGGAGAAGCTAAAAAGGGTGGGTGGTCATTGGTGTCTTTCTTGGAGGTGGGAGAAAGAAAGGGTAATAATAGTGAGTAGAGAGAAAGATAGACAGCAAGAGAGAGGGAGAAGCGTACTGAGAGAAAGAAGAGTTGGAATGGATGAAACTAAAGTAGATAGAAAAGTAAAAAGAAACAGAGAGTATACACAAACCTGTTATTATTTACTTTATCTATTTTAGTCAATGCGCTGCGGCCATAATGGGGCACCGCCTGCAGTACTTATTCTTTTTAATCTGGTACTTATTCGATCGGTGTCTTTTGTTGAACCGCCTTAGTTCCAGATTGTAAACAAATCAACTCCGGTTGTCAAACGGTGTAAAGGAAAAACCCAAAGAGGGGTATGCATATACATACATTTATATTCAACACATCCACTGAAAAGTCATCAGCCGGTCTAGAGTTATTCTAAAAGATTCTTGCACTTTAACTGGATTCGAAATCGTGTATTAGTGAAGCGAACTTCTCTGTATAACCGGTTTCCCGGTTTCATTGGCGTATAGGTTCCCCACCTGGACGGGACGCCGGTTCGTCACCGGTGAGCTGCTAGATGCAGGAGGAAAGAGTGAGATAAAGTTGTGGCGAAAGATTCAGTAGAAGTCGCTATTACCTTCTGCCGGTGCTACGTGGAGCTTAGGTGTTTCGCTCATAAGTACACACATCACCCGGTCTGAGATTCGAACCTGCGATCCCTCGACCGTGAGTCCGCTGCCTCCACTTTGTATATGTTAAATAATCTTATTTATCCTAAAATATGTGGTAGTTATGGTTGGAATTCTTTTGAACCAAGGCGCCCTGCTCGATTAGATTTCATCTGCTGTTAATCAATAGCAACATGTATGTGTATGTAAATCATTTGTAATTAACACAATTATGCTCCAATTTTGACGTTGTTAATATTTCTATTTTATCAATCCTAAATCAGAGATAATCGTTGGAAAGTGTTTTTAGAAGACAATATGTCCTAAACGGAACTCTATCCCCAAATGCTAAAGCATCTGACTTCTCACTTGTAAATTTATCATCCAGCTAACCAGTAATATAGATAAAATAGAAGCTACGAGACTAATTTAAAAGATATATTTCGGAATATTTTTGTTTTCTTTCAAACAGGAGCAATTATTTTTAATCTTAAATAAACTAATGATTGCGCAGCTGCAAAAAATAAGAGACCATGCAGAAGGATGTGATTTAATACCGTGTTTTGAGATGTGTGAAAAGTAAAGTGATAGGGTGTAACTAAAGTTGAGTTTATTTTATTGAAGTACGAAGCTAATAAGCGTACCCTGATGTCAAACTTTATCCATGTCAAGTTGGATAATGATATTTTCATTGAGATTTTTTTAATGATGCCTACAAAGGAAGACATTCGGATACTATTTGTCAATTTCTCAACCAAAGTTTGCATATGCATTTATAATATTGGTTTCACATTTTGGCACAAAGCCACCAATTTCGGAGTAAAGGGTAAGTCGATTACATTGACTCCATTGACCTGGTACTTGGTCTATCGACTTCAAAAGGATAAAAACAAAGTCGACCTCGGTAGAATTTGAACTCAGAACGTAGAAACGATCAAAATGTCACGAAGCATTTTGCTGGTGTGCTTACGATAAGACCATAAATATTTTCCTACTTGTTTAATAAAAACAAGTTTATGAGACTAAATTGTAAAAATATGATTTTATTTTGATTATGAATATTCTATTGCTTTGCGTAACCTGTTTCAGCTCTTATTACAAAACGGCAACCATTCCCAGTTACCTGTATATGATAAAGATCATAAATTCGAAAATATAGATTTTAAAATTCATGATTAGGATCGACGTTTTACACAGTTTATCAAAGTAAGATAACAACACAGTCTATTATATTAAGGATGAGGCGTGAGAATATTTTAATCAACAGAAATTATACATAAACTTGTAGCAATACGGTCATCGGTGCGGTCTTCTGCTAGTCATTTTCAGAAGTACATGTATATCTATAAACACCTTGAAACAATATCGGCATTTCTCTAGGAAAGTTTCCCCAAAATTGTAGAAAAATCCGAAACTATTCCGAATTAATGCATCAAGAAGAATACTCTGGTTTTTAGGTCTTCCTGGAATAAAACAAGAACAGAAAATAGCTGAAATAGACGGATAAGCTCTCCTCTTCATTCTCGCTCCTTTACATGTGTACCACACACACACACGCACACACACACACACACACATTTTCTCACTTATCTCTCTTGGAGGCCACTATACATACAGTATAACCGGTGCATTGTAATAATTTCTTATCTAAAATCATATATTTCAAAAGTTAGCATGCGATTTGATTTCAAATAATATGGAAAGTAAAATATTTTTCATTCTTTAATTGTTTTATATTTAAATTTGTTATATTCATAAAATAATCAGGTATCATTCCCTTTAAAATGAATCGTTAATATTTTTATAATGATTTAAATACATATACATGCATAAATATATATATATATATACATACACACACACACACACACACATACACACATATACACTCTTAAAAACATCCACATACATAGGAGTGGAGTATAACGTGTTCATATAAACGCAGGGATTGCACGAGAAGAGGATGGGTACTAACATTCATCGTTCAAGTACAGGTTTACTATTTTGCTTTTTCTATTTCACCCCACTTCATTAAGATGTATGTATGTATGTGTGTATGAATGTATGTAGATGTGTATGAGTGTGCATGTGTGTGTATGTGTGTATTCTTTACTCTTTCACTTGTTGGACTGCAGTGTATATATATATATATATATTTTTTTTCTCCGTGTTTTTCTCCTTGTTTTCTCCGTATCCTTTCTGTTGAAGAGCGTAGCTCGAAACGTTAAAGACTTTCCGTATTCCCGAGCGTCATACTAATACATCCTTTTGTTGTTTACACCACCTGTCCTCGTCTGTTGTAGTTTTTTTTCGTACATTCTCCCATATATATATATATATATATATATATATATATAAATAGATAGAAAGCTAGAAAGATACAAAGATAGATAGATAAATTAATTAATTGATAGATAGGTAGATAGATAGATAGACACTTACAATCACATCGTTGGAGTTGCAATAATATAACTAAATCTATGTCATGGTTTTGTGTTTGTAATTGTAAAGGGCGGGGAATAGAGAAAGCAATGACTGGAGTCTGTAATGTGTATGTCTATCTCTTTAACGTTTCGGTAATCTGTGAACAGTTATACACGAGATGGATTCAGAGATACTAGTTGTAACAAGTGATTGATCCATCCACAATCAGAAATATTTGACAGATTCGATTGGAAGCTGATAATTCTTTACTTGTTTCAGTCATTTGGTTGCAGTCATGCTGGAGCACCGTCTTTAGTCGAAACAATCGACCCCGGGACTTACACTTTGTAAGCCTAGTATTTATTCTATCAGTCTCTTTTGTAGAATCGCTAAGTTACGGAGAACAAACACACCAACATTGATTGTCGAGCGACTGTGGTGGGGACAAACACCGACACACAATTTCACAGACACAGCCACTCAAATTCACCGGCCCGAGGCTATAGTAGAAGATACTTGCCCAGTGGGACTGAATCCGTAACCATGTGGTTGGGAACCAAGCTTCTTACCACACAGCCACTCCGAAATTTTTAAGCAGTCATTCTTTTGCTTTGACCAAGTTCAATGCAATAACACTGTAAACTAATCAAATATCTGTTTATCTTACACTTCTCTCACTATGTTGCTGGCACTCCATCCCTTACGACGTCGAGGGTTCCAGTTGATCCGATCAATGGAACAGCCTGCTCGTGAAATTAACGTGCAAGTGGCTGAACACTCCACACACACGTGTACCCTTAACGTAGTTCACGGAGATATTCAGCGTGACACAGTGTGACAAGGCTGACCCTTTGACTTACAGGCACAACAGAAACAGGAAGTAAGAGTGAGAGAAAGTTGTGGTGAAAGAGTACAGCAGGGTTCGCCACCATCCCCTGCCGGAGCCTCGTGGAGCTTTAGGTGTTTTCGCTCAATAAACACTCACAACGCCCGGTCTGGGAATCGAATCCGCGATCCTATGACCGCGAGTCCGCTGCCCTAACCAATGGGCCATTGCGCCTCCACTCTCTCGTTATATATAATGATAAACTCTAACCACTCTGTGGCACCAAGGTATTGTTAAGTTGTCGGTTGACAAGTGTAATAGTTAAGAGGGTATAAAAAAATAATGAAAATAAATTATTTTAGGAAGTACAGTAAATAACAATTTTCGGAACTTATTAACGAAGCAAAATTGTAACAATTCTTAATGAAGTAGTGATATTAAAGCAACTTGGTAAATATACAAGATTGCACACTGGCGTAGACGAATAGAGAACAAGTGTTCAAGGTAATTTATTCTGAGTTACATAACTGAGGTGAATAATTCGTATGAAAAGCAAGAATAAAGTCAGTGTTAATATATTCAATGCAGGAATCAAGTTATCTTCAAATAAGTATGTATTGTAGGGAAAAATCAATAGTGGTTAATGATATATTTCTAATAACAGTTTTACTCAGACTAACACGAGTTTCGTTGAAGCGTTGGAATTGTCTATCTATCTATCTATCTATCTATCTATCTATCTATCTATCTATCTATCTATCTATCTATCTATCTAGCTAGCTAGCTAGCTAGCTGTCCGTCCGTCCGTCCTTCCGTCCGTCCTTCCGTCCGTCTATCTGCCTGTCTGTCCCTCCGTCTGTCTGTTGACTATACTGAGACCGATGGGTCAAAAGAATATTGGTGGAACTTAAAGTTCAAAACAGCCACCAACATAACCGATCAGATATTGTTGAGTGGGAGTACAAGGAACAGATGTGTGCTGTTGTGGCATTCAGCTGCCCTCTGGAAACCAATGTGGTTCGAAAAATACAAGAGAAAGAGGTTATCTATGGACCATTAATAAGAAGTTTGCAATTCCAGTACCCAGGATACACTTTCAGCTTCATACCTGTTATTGTTGGAGCAACAGGATACATACCAATCCGTCTGGAGCATGTTTTGGCTGAAACTGGGATCTTGGGGAGAGAATTCAAATCCCTAATTCATACACTACAAATGATCACGATTTCTTGGACTATAAAGATCTTCAAGACCTTAAAATTTAAAAGATGATGAACAAAACAAGATACTTACCTTAACAACCTTGTTACCAAATAGATGGGCGACCAAAATTTACTTTAAATTAAAAGGAGAAAGTTAACCTACACACACACACATACACACACACACACACACACACACACACACACACACACACACACACACACACACACACACACACACACATGTATACACACATGTCTGCATGTGTATGTGAGAATAATTCTGATATATTCTCTTTCAAATGTTATTAGTGCGAAGTAGTTACAATAAATTATACACTATTATAAAAAAACTAGCTTGGAAATTATTATTAATTTCTATGTGACTCGAATATCAATCAGGAGTTGACAAAGAAAAAATGTAACAATAGTTTTTGCTGATTTGATTTATATATCATAAGTTAAAATACATAACACTGACGAAAGACATGTGTCATTAGAAAGAGGTTTGTGACTTCATGAAATTTCTTGCATTATTCCTTACAGCATATAATTCTTATAATACATAATAGCATTCACATACTGCGTAGATAACTGCAATTATTTCTTCGTCAGCAATTGGCTGTGAAATACTGATGATATAAATGGCAAAAATCTGATAAAACCATTTAAACGCACACATACATACGTACATACACACACAAACAAACCTACATAAACAGATTCGCATACAAACACTAAGACATATATACATCCACGAAACGCTTACTATTATGTGTGTGTGTATGTAAATATATATATATATATATATATATATATATATATATATATATATATACATACGCACGTATATGTATGTGTGCTTGAGTGTGTGTATATGTATATACACACTCAGACACACACATACATGTATATATTTAGATATATTTACATACATAAATATGTGCGTGTATGTGTATTTATGCATGTATGTGAAAATGTACATTTATACATCAATAGATATGCACAAACGCACACATCTATGCATATATATGTGTGTGTGTGTGTGTGTGTGTGTGTGTGTGTGTGTGTGTGTGTGTGTGTGTGTGTGTGCGTGCGTGTGTTTATGTATGTATATATGCATATTTATGACTGCGCAGCCAGATATACATCTTCATTTCTACTTAGCCATTCATATGCAATTAATACATTTCGCTAACTAACTCATTTTACACACACACATATATAGATAGTCACATATATACAAATATATATATATATATATATATATATATATATATGTATGTATGTATATATATACCCTTAGAAATACGAATATAAATACATAATATGTTACACAATGCATAGACGCATGAACATAGACAAAACCAGAAAAAAATTGCAAACATACAGTTTGCCTTATTTTCACCCATTTTGATAATTCACTATATTCCAGTGATAAAAAAGTAGTTTGTAATTACATCTGCAAAACAATTCCTATTCTTTCATGCCGACTGTTCCTCTAATTCTAAGCGACTGTCTGGCAGGTATAGCCATCAAACCCCCTCCCCATTGATCACCAGTGCCGAACTAATGTCGTGAAAAATCTACCCTACCCTCCTCTTTGCTGCCTCTTATCAGATAAAGATCATTCTACCCATTTTAAGGTTCTAGAAAACTACATTTCTCTCTTCTCTTTTATTTCCTACTTACTAGAGCAGGTTTCTCTGCCTGAACAACTCACCGTTCTAGCTTCCTATTTCACCAGCTGTCTCAACCAACCGTCTGCTTAACTTACAAACTATGGCCTTTTTTTCTCCATCAACGATTAGCGTTGTTTTTTTCTTTATCTTTTATTCGTTTTATCTTTTTTTCTTTTACGTTTTACTACACTTGAATTCTTTTTACACAACTCTTTTAAGAAACTGGCTTTCAGCTCATTTTCTCTTCCATCATATTTCTATACAAAAGTAATTATTGTTTCTGCACCCACTAGCACATACCCCAATGAAATCATATATTGTCTATGTCAGTGTATCTTAACTTTATTTTTCTATATGCATTATAGTTTTCCGTATCCGTCTTCTTTCACGCCTAACCAAGTGTATGAATTCTAATATTTTATTTGTTACATTTTTTTTTATTCACAAATTTGATTTAGTTTGATTTCAGGTAATCATCCATTTTCATCCACATGAATAATTATCAGATCTTTAATTTTCAAATATAAAACTGACTTTATTGTTTGAAGATGACACAAATTTCCTCGCAGAAAAAAATTTGCTAAGCGGCTGTTTGTTTCGAAAATTTACAAACATGAATTCATACTTACAGACTCATAAAATCCTAATAAAGTACAACATTTATCAAACACCTGTACAATAATTACTTAAAATTATACAGTATTGACCAATCATAATACAGTACAGTATCTACCAACATTAATATAGTGCAGTATTCATCATATCATAGTACAATATCTGCCAAACTCATTATGTGGTATACATGTAGAACGCGAATGCTTTTTGGTGATCTTTGATTTCTGTTACATTCGTATCGTCACTTATTTATAAAATGCATGGTGAAACAAGCAATGTACCATGTGTGATCGGTGCCGTTGACAGAGTGTTAGTGTTAAAAACTAATGTTACAAATTTGTCACAAACTTCTTTGCATCCGGGCAAAGCGCCAATTCCAACAATTTCCCTTAAATTGTTAAAGAATAAGTATCTAAATAAACTTTAATTGTAGAAGTGAAGATATTTATCGATTCAGGCTAATTTAACTCTAACAGAAGCATTACTTATAACAAATGCCGAATATTAGCTACTTTCGCTAAACACGTGGCATTCAGTTACAGTCACATGCAAAACAATCGCCAATAAAATGATAGCTGCCCTCATTCATCTCCAATCTGCATTCTCACTAAAGTCCTAAACAACTTAGCTTTCTGATATCTTCATTGAATAAACAGATTACTCCTACTCCAAGGTTATCAAGGAAGAAATTGAAGCTATGATCTGGTTTGCTTCTCGATTTGCTTCGATTTTGTCTCGGAATATCTGTTCCGTCCAATATATGAAAACATGCAAGAGTATATCCCGTCGCGAAGAAAAAAAGAAACCTTTTCTATTCTACAATCTAAAGATCGATGTTTCTCACTTTCAGTATTGCAAAGATGATGCTAACAATGTCAGACAGCCATAAGGCGGCGAACTGGCAGAAACGTTAGCACGCCGGGCGCAATACTTAGCGGTATTTCGTGTCTTTACGTTCTGAGTTCAAATTCCGCCGAGGTCGACTTTGCCTTTCATCCTCTCGGGGTCAATAAATTAAGTACCAGTTGCGTATTGGGGTCGATGTAATCGACTGGACCTCTCTCCCCAAAATTTCGGGCCTTGTGCCTAGAGTAGAAAAGAATGTTAGCCATTTCCTTCATCACGTGAACTATCTTCTTCTCACCAATGATCTTTATTACAAATATAGCCCCGGGTCTGTAAGGAACCTGCTTTTCTGTGCGAAACACGCACGGCCTGAAGATTACCAAGACAATTGCTTTTAATATCAACAAAATGTTGATTTCAAATTTTGACACAAGGCCAGCAAGTTTGGGATAAGGAGATAGTCGATTACATCGACTCCAATACTCAGCTGGTGCTTAGATCCCGAAGAAATAAAAGGCAAAATCAATCTTGGTGGAATTTAAATTCAGAACGTAAAAACAGACGAAATACCGCTAACGATTTTGCCAGCTCACCGCCTCAACGTCGGTAAAATATTGGTTTCAAGTTTTGGCACAAGGCCAGCAATTTCAGGGATGGGGCTAAGTCGATTAGATGGACTACAGTGCTCAAATGGTACTTATTTTATCGACGCTGAAAAGATAAAAGGCAGAGTCTACCTCGGCGACATTTGAGCTCAGAACTTGAAATCGGAAGAAAAACTGTCTAGCATTTTGTCCAGCGTGATAACGATATTGCCAGCTCGCCTTAGTAAAATATTAAGATGTGTGTAGTAGCTGAACTTCAGAGCAAAGTTTTCTGTTTATGTTCCCCATCCAGCGTCTATATGGCCTCTCAACCAGATAGAAATAGCCAGCAAACATCTATTAAATTATCCCTTAATTAAATAGAAATGATGAAATGGTCACTGTTTGAACGTATTCGGTAGATGAGAACAATAACACTTCTCTATTAACTTTCATCACCCACAGACAATCTTCATATCTTGCAATGAAAAGCAAGAAAATGTCTAATTCTATCAACAGTCCCTGTGTGTGCCGTTACGGCGCATATGAAGGAAATAGTTTTGCATAATAATACTCCATTCAAACAAAAAATTCAACCATTGATTCATCAGTTGTTTATATAATTGTCCTGTCACTTTAATTGCTGCTACAAGGGCTTCTACTCCTCAGAGCTGACAAACAGGAATGGAGTTGACTTATTCCGTTACTCGGCTTAACGGGACCAACTGGACTTTTAACAATTTTGGCAGAGTTTAGTTTGTTGTTTCCCAGTTTGATATCACCAAATGAGTTCTGGGTACCTGTTGTAGAATATAAAATCTTTTGTTGCCCAATTTATCCCCACCATCCGGTCCTTGAATGTCTTTAGCAGAGTTTACTCTGTGGCATATATCCAAATTACACTACGATTCGGAGAGAACCTCTTCCAGCATCTGCCTTTCAGGCCTGAAAGAAATAAACGGTCGTGTTTGCTGCCTTTCTTGCTAATATTATCCTTAGACCATTTCCTTAGTCTAAGATATGATCGTCTCACAATCTACAACTCTACGCCCCAGTACGAACTGACATCAGTAACATATCACTGTTTAACTTCAGTATGACTACTACCAATGCAGGCATGAAATAATTCCTTCTGATGCTAAATCTTTGGATTCTGTGGAATGAGATGTTGCTTAGAAGCAGTTATGTAGAACCCAGATTGTTAGAAACAATAAAGGCTTTTCAACTAATCATATACTCCGTTATTAAGGACAGTTGAGTAATGTCAAGCAAATTAATCATTTCAGTTCTCAATACGAGCTTTTGTAAATCATAGGAAAATATTTCGAAGAATTTTCTAAGAGCTGGCTATGACAATATTGCTTGTTATGGGGGATATTAGTGCACAAGTATCTTATATCATTATATTTCATTTGTTACTTTATCAATGTCAAAAGTAATTCGCTAAATTCCATTTCTATGAAGAAAAGAATTTACAAAAGAAGACACGAAATGGTTATTCTGAGACAGTTTATGTCAGTAGCAACCATTATTTTTGATGACCTTTTTGCTCAATGTAAAATTCGAGTCGTTGTTTAGCCCTTGGTCAGAACTGATTAAACCATTTCAACCGAGATAATTTCAGTTTTTTTTCACACAATACATCAAGGACTATACTATCCAATGTATCCTTGAACTGTTTTAAAATAGCAGGTTGTTGTTTACGGGGTCGGGTGTTGACTACGAACTCTTGCACTAACAAACTCCCCCGTCGAGTGGATAAAACTAACAATATTCTTTGATCGAATCAATCATCAATACTTATCAGATTAACAACAAAAGACATATTCAATTATTATTAGAATTTCTTCTAGACATATATTTACAACACACACACACACACACACACACACACACACACACACACACACACACACACACACA
>NC_068989.1:58792731-58795504 GCF_001194135.2 Octopus bimaculoides
TATATATATATATATGTGTGCGTGTGCGCGCGCGTATGGCTGTGTCTGTGATAACCGATGCTAGTGTGTGTACGTCCCGTAACTTAGCGGTCCGGCAAAAGTATCCGATAGAATAAGCACTAGGCTTACAAAACATAAGTCCTGGGGTCGATTTGTTCGACTAAAGGCGGTGCTCCAGCATGGCCGCAGTCAAATGACTGAAGCAAATAAAAGAATAAAAGATTATACATACATATATATATATATATATATATATATATATATATACATACATACATGCCCATGTAAATATATCCTACTATTTAACCTTAAAATCCTAACCTCTTACCAATACGCTTAACTGTCTCCCTTACCCTGATGTTCATTTGCAGAAGTGTAATTTCCAATCGCAATGTTTAAAACGTAAAAAGCCGTGACATTTTAGACTGAAAATGTAACGGGTGGTACTTATTAATTTTCTCTAAAATATGTTTGTAGATATTGTTTCTTAATCGCTTCTCATTTACTTCGCAAATAGTTTCAATGTTATTTAATTAGATTATCACCATTAAAAATTTTAATTGGCCAGTAATTACATAAATTAAATAAATAATTGTGTATGTGCTGCTAAACACGTATCTTTTCAGCGTTTAGTCGAGGAAGAAAGGCAGCACACACGACCGTCTATTTCTTTCGGGCCTGAAAGGCAGATGCTGGAAGAGGTTCTCTCCGAATCGTAGAGTAATTTGGATATATGCCACAGAGTAAACTCTGCTAAAGACATTCAAGGACCAGATGGTGGTGTTAAGTTGGACAACAAAAGATTTTATATTCTACAACAGGTACCCAGAACTCATTTGGTGATATTAAACTGGGAAACAACAAACTAAGCTCTGCCAAAATTGTTAAAAGTCCAGTTGGTCCTGTTAAGCCGAGTAACGGAATAAATCTATTCCAAATAGATAAGGCAGTGAGTTGGTAGAATCGTTACCGCGCCTGGAAAAATGCTTTACAGCAATTCTTCCGACTTTACGTTCTGAGTTAAAATGCCGACTTTGCCTTTCTTCCTTTCGGGGTCGATAAAGTAAGTACCAGTTGAATACTCAGGTAGATGTAATCGATTTATACGCCCACCCGAAATTTCTGGCTTTGCCAAAAGTTGAAATCAATATTAGAAAACAATGATGAATAAATGAAAAATATTAACTGCTAAAAGAAAAGAAGACACCGAAACTTAAGGTGTAATAATAAGAGTGAATCCTTTCATTGAAAAGTTTTCAACACATACCTCGTCAGCAACTGAAGTAGGCTTAAAACAAAGTGTTACGAGTAATAAAGAAGCAGGAACAAAGCACACACTATGAAAAATTTGTAAGTAAAATGACAATGGAAATTTTCGAATGACTTACATTACACACAAATAGGAAATGATGTTTTGATAATATTCGAACATGCAACATCTGCCAAGTAGAAATTCGAATGAGCGGTCACTTGTGTTCGCAAGTCCGGTAATAAATACTTCTTTCCGGTTGGGGTTAGTATAAAAGAGGTTACTGCATTATATTATTGCGCATACGTTACCGTAAATCTATAATAAACATGTAATTTTAAAAATAACATCGAATATATATATATATAATGATTCACAATCAAGGTGCAGAAACGGCGTGTTCCGAATGAACAAGGTAATGTAATCCGATGGTAGAAAGAATTCTGCGAATTAGTTACTTCGAAGTCAGTCAGAAGGCCGGGGGTCTGTGTGAGCGTGCGGTAAAAAGTAAATCCAAATCAAACGAAGAACAAACACAAGAAAAAACAACGACGCAAGCACGTGCTACATGTAAAGTATTAGCAGACACTCAGGGAAGGAAATAAAGGTAGTTCTTACGTTTCGGGCAAAGCTCTTCGTCATCCTTTTCAGTTGGACTTTCCTTCGTCTCCCGTTTCTGACGAAGAGCTTTGCTCGAAACGTAAAAGCTACCTTCCTTTCCTTTCCTGAGCGTCTGCTAATACTTTGCATGTACCATGTCCTCGCGTTGTTGTTTTTTTTTTCTTGTTGTGTTTCTTCGTTTTTTTCTTTTTTGATTTTCTATATATATATGCACCTACATATATTATGGCATGTGGATTTATTGCCATCAAGTTGAATATATATGGACCACAAGCTAGGAAACAAGCCTACGTCATGGAATGTAGTTACATACATATATACATAGATACATACATACATATGTGTGTGTGTTTGTGTGTATGTGTGTGTGCGCGCGCATGTATACACACACACACACACACACACACACACACACACACATATAAATATACACGCACACACACACACATATATATATATATAAATATACACACTCACACAACCCATCGATGAACATAACAAAATGCAAAGAAACTGGTGACAAGGTAAGTTCAAAATCAATGTGATAAGTTTGACGTTCGAAGATAGGGAAAGTGTTAAGTGCTATAACGCTTCGGATGTAATATCATATAGATATATATGGGAGAATTTACGAAAAAAACAACAGACGAGGACAGGTGGTGTAAACAACAAATGGAAGAGCTTTGCCCGAAACGTAAGAACTACCTTTATTTCCTGCCCTGAGTGTCTGCTAATACTTTACATGTAGCACGTGCTTGCGTCGTTGTTTTTTCTTGTGTTTGTTCTTCGTTTGATTTGGATTTACTTTTTACCGCACGCTCACACAGACCCCCGGCCTTCTGACTGACTTCGAAGTAACTAATTCGCAGAATTCTTTCTACCATCGGATTACATTACCTTGTT
>NC_068989.1:58796333-58804452 GCF_001194135.2 Octopus bimaculoides
TGGGTGGGATGAGCTTATGAGGGAGAGTTGACGATGAAGGAGGAGGGGGGGTTGACGATGAAGGGGGAAGGGGTAGGTGGATATAGGAGATGGGGAAGGTCTGTCTATCTATCTATCTATCTATCTATCTATCTATCTATCTATCTATCTATCTATCTATCTATAGTCGCGTAGTGTCCTTGCCTTCGAAACGCGGAGTAGAGGAAACAGGGACAACTGACGAAGGGGTTTACTCTTTATGTTGCATGTCTCGTGTCTCTGTTTTTTTCGTTGTTCGAAAAATGTTCGTTTTCTATGTTTTCGCTTTTATGTATACATACATACATACATACATACATACACACACACACACACACACATATATATATATATATATATATATATATATATACATATAATATATGTGTACATATATATGTGTGTATATATATATATATATATGTATACATGTATGTATATATATAGATGTATATATGTGTGTGTGTAAATATATATACGTATACAAATACACACACACACACACACACACACACACACGGGTGTGCGAGTGACCTGTAAAGCACAGCTGATGTTGAATGTTGTGCATTTCTTTTTATAAAATTACGTTTGCATCAACATGTATTTTGATTTGCGTCTTGAGATTATGTTCTCCCTCTCTTTTTCTCTTTGTGTTTGTCTGTTTCCCATCTCTCCTTATCTCTCTCTCTATCTCTCTCTTTAAACCCACCTCTCTCTCCTTCTGTCTTTGTTGCTCTATCTCTCTGTTTCTCTCCTCCTTATCCTCTCTATCTAACTATTGTGTGTATGTGTGTGTTTCTTTGAAATAAATTAATGTGACTGCGAGAAAAACCTACCGGAAATGTAGCTGTGAGCCATGTCAAAGAAGGAAGCTGACTGCGCAAGTCTCTATATGTGTAGGAGTAGACTGTCACCAATAATTAAGGCGGAAGTTGCGGATCAGATTTTGCCCCCCAAAGCACGCATCAGTGAAGTTTCTTTACGGAAAATAATTGATGGTGTCTGCTTTATCCAGCATCATCACACACTAGTGCTGTTGCCGCTACTGTTGAGGGAGATTAGGTGACATCACCAGAGGCTGTTAAAGAGGTTGAAGTCCGATTCTTGTCACTTTAAGTAAACATCTAATCTCTAACCGTCTTCAGTTAAGGAAACTCTACCATTGACTTATTTACTGAAAACACCGCAATATTCAACCTCATGGATTCAAAAATCTTTTCTTAATGATTATACATACATATATATGCATATACATACATACATACCTATGCATATACATACATACATACATACATACATACATACAAACATATATGCATACATACATACATAATACATACACACATACACATATGCATAAATATATACGACAGGCTTCTTTTTAGTTTCCGTCTACCAACGGAAGTCTGTCGCATTAATACGTAACGTTTTCGACCACTTCTGTTGTTTATAACAGTGTTTGGAATCAAAGTGTGTAGAGTGTTGGCATCTCAGAAAGAAGGTCTGGTTTCAGTTGAGCAGGATCTACTTGATTGTGTCGAGTATGACGAAAACTTTTTGCAAACAGTAATAACAGGTGACGAATCGTGGATCTATGGTTGTGACCCCGAAACCAAGGCAAAAATCAAATCCGACTTAATAGGAACAAGATTTCAAGACGTCCCAGGAAATCCAAGAGAATGCGACGAGGTAGCTACTCACAGTTCACCCAAAAGGAGTTCCAGGAATGCTTCCATCAATGGAGACGACGCTGGACGTGTGTGGCGTGAGCGGGAGATTACTACTTCGAAGGAGATTGATTAAATGCCGAATTGATATGTGCTGTTGTTTTCGTTTTATAGCATCAGTCCTGATATTTTTTGAGCAGACCTCGTATACATGCATATGCATGCGTGAATATGTGCATATGCATTTGTGCTTGTCCCCTGCCATCACAGCTTGACAGCCGGTCTAGGTTTAATTACATTCCCGTAATTTTGCGCTTCCGGAAAAGAGATCGATGGAATAAGTATCGGGTTCAAAAATACGTATTGGGTTCGATTCGTTCGACTAAAACCCTTCAAGGCGATATCCCCGAATGACCGTAGTCTAATGACTGAAGCCAATATATTGGAGCGAGGCAAGCGTCGACAAAGCAACGACAACAGACAGGCTTTGCCCTAATTGTGGTTTGCTAATGCATCATGTTTTTTAGCGGTGTGCATGCAATGATCTATACAGTATTTGATCTATAGAATATTTGATCTGCACAATACTTGATCTTTACATTATTTCATTTATACAACATTTGATCAATATAATATTTCATCAGTTCATTATTTATCTGTGCAATATTTGATCAGTTCAAAATTTGATCTGAACAATATTGCTATATAATATTTGAATTATACAATATTCGATCTTTACAATATTTGATCCATGCAACATTTTATCTACAGAATATTTGACCAGTATTGATCTGTACCAGTATTGATCTGTACCAGTATTGATCTGTGCCAGTATTGATCTGTACAATATTTGTTATATACAATATGTTTTCTGTACAATATTTAATAGTGCAAGGTGGTGAGCTGGCAGAAACGTTAGCACGCCGGGCGAAATGCTTAGCGGCATTTCGTCTGCCATTACGTTCTGAGTTCAAATTCCGCCGAGGTCGACTTTGCCTTTCATCCTTTCGGAGTCGATAAATTAAATATCAGTTACGCACTGGGGGTCGATGTAATCGACTTAGTCCGTTTGTCTGTCCTTGTTTGTTCCCTCTATGTTTATCCCCTTGTGGGCAATAAAGAAATAAGAAACGTTAGCATGCCGGGCGAAATGCTTAGCAGTATTTCGTCTGTCTTTACGTTCTGAGTTGAAATTCCGCCGAGGTCGACTCTGCCTTTCATTCTTTCGAGATTGCGTACTGGGGTCGATCTGGCCTCTCCCCAGAAATTTCGGGCCTTGTACCTAGAGTAGAAAAGAATATTTGATATGTACAAAATTTGATCAGAACATTTGGTCTATACAATATTTTCATCTACACAGGTGTGACAGGAGTCGTTGTGTGGGAAGTAGCTTGCATACCTACTACATGGTTTCGAGTTTAGTCCCACTGCGTGGCACCTTGGGCAAGTGTCTTCTACTGTAGCCTCGGGCCGACCAAAGCCTTGTGAGTGGATTTGGTAGACGGAAACTGAAAGAAGCCCGTCGTATATATATATATATATATATATATATATATGTGTGTGTGTGTGTGTGTGTGTGTGTGTGTATGTATATGTTTGTGTATCTGTGTTTGTCCCCCCAACATCGTTTGACAACCGATGCCGGTGTGTTTACGTCCCCCGTAACTTAGCGGTTCAGCAAAAGAGAACGATAGAATAAGTACTAGGCTTGCAAAGAATAAGTCCTGGGGTTGATTCGGGCGACTTAAGGCGGTGGTCCAGCATGGCCGCAGTCAAATGACTGAAACAAATAAAAGAATAAAAGAATATACCACAATCAATTTATACAAAATTTCACCTGTACAATATTTTCCCTCTGTGAAATATTTCTGAATCGGCTACACAAACCATAAGTTACACTATCGGCTAAACTATACCATCTTTAACAATTCTGAGAGATAATTTCTCTTCGAAATATTTAACAGCCAACAGATCTTCCATTGTATAAAAACATACATTGCACTGTCATTGATGACTAATTTTAAGTTATTGTACTTATTTTTGTTTTGTTTCACTTTTCGTCCAGTAACAGTCGTCAAAAAAAAAAAAAAAGAGTTGGCATTTACAGATTTTCTACATAATACTGATCTTATTCCAGTCGTCTCTGAAAATGTCAGAAACCGCACTTGGAATTGTTCTGCAACATTTCATTTTGCCGATCAAGATAACAGACATCTTGGCTCTTTTCGAAACCGCCAGTCGTCTAAATGTGTGGCATCTGCTTCACATTCCTGTTGACAAAAGTCAGTAAGGCAGACCGAAAATGTCATGACATTTGTTAGATATCTACTTAAATCTAAAATATCAACAATGGTAATTGTAGTAGCGTTACAAATCAATGAAAACAAATCTTATAGTATAACTTTTAAATCAGCCTCCATGTTTCATAGCCTATGACATCATTAAACATGGTGGAAGGTCTAATGAAATGTGTATGCACAAATTTTACTTACAGATTATATACACAGATTAAGCATGCTGATTATACAGAAAGCTTATACACACAAATTAAACAAGCAGTTTATACGCAGTTTATACACAGATTTTACGCACAAATTTTACACATAGATTATATACACAGGATTATACACTCAGATTACACATAACGATTATACAGACAAAATTGTTTTTTTGTTTGTAAATCTTTACCTCTTATAAATAGTTACTTATCCAAGAAACTGATATGTTCCCTAATTTACATTCTAATAAAGCTGTCTGTTTTGAATAGAGCAATTCTTGATATTTTCTATGAGCCGAACAATCAATATTTTTTACCTTTCGATATATTTTTTTTTTTTACATATTTCCATTACGTTGTCAGGTTCATAGTCTTAGCTTTCTGAGTAAATTCATATTTGAGAATTGTGTAGTCAGGAATATATCAGTGTGTATACATACATACATACATACATACATACATACATACATACATACATACATACATACATACATATGTACATGACAGTTGCAAGAAATTTTGTATGCATAACATTTGGAACTTCAGAAGGGTTTGCGCGCAACCATTTGTCATTTCTTCTGTTAACTTTTTGATCTTGGTCGAAGTTTTCTCCTTTGAGAAAAAACAAATCAAATCTTCTGATGGATTTTTCAGTTTGTTTAAGAGCCTTTTAGATCTGTCGTAGTGATTTTCTTTTGCTTTTTCTGACAAATTGACATTTCCTTATCATATATGACTTATATCTGATGTCTTCGTGAACAACATTTCTGACTATTTCTTCTGACACATGGAGATCTTTCGCAATTGACTTCATGAACTTTCTGTGATTGTAACCAATGATCTGTTGAACTTGCTGGATAAATTCAGGTGTTCTGATGATTTCAGAGCATTTAGAATGTTTTTTAAAGCTTTGATACTGGTGATACGTTTCCATTTTCAGTCTCTAGCTCTTTACAAACTTTGTAGATGAAAGATCTGGCAACTTTTAAAAATCAAGATATTTTTAAATCGCTATGCTCAGTCCTTATAACCACAATAACAGCATGCCTCTTCATTTCTTGAGTAAGCCGAGGGCCTGCCATTATTATTTTCTGAAACAAAGATTATACAGAGTTAGCAAACAAATGCAGCAATGACCCCAAAAAGGTATGTCCTCAAATACCTTACGCTCCCTGTATTTTATTTCTGGTGTTACTGTATGATATTAAAAAAGTATCTTGCTTATGGTTGTAATTTAACAAAGACGAGGTATACATTCACAGGGTGAAGTTCTTATTTAGACACACACACACAGAAGCACACATACATACACACGCACACGTACTCACTCTCTCATTCTCTCTCTCACGTACGCACACACTCACTGACACACATATACACATATATGTACACACCTTATTTAAATTACGGATATTAAATTTATATTTTACTTCGTATTTTAAAACATTAGATAATTTTCACTTTACTAAATGACAATAAATCAAACGGAGAACACGAATAAGCATTTTTAGTGAGAAATGTAGACTAAACATTGCAATGTAAACATATTTGGGATCTAGAATAGAAGATAACTAAATGAATAAATGTGTTATGTTTGTATTGCTTTCATTCTTAGTTGCATGTAAGCAATAGATGTTGGCATTCTGCGACACAATGTCTGGACAATTTAAACAGTTAGAGTACCTGTATTCTGTAACAAAGTTTACTGCGTCCATTTTAACATCAACAAACAATATATAATGTTAACATTTGCTGACTTTAAAATCTCATATATTAAATGTTAACATTAAAAATATAATCGTATGAGAGAAGTTTGCGATCTTCTCGAGCTCTTCTTCTGTAGATGTGAAACATTTTTTTTAATATTCACGTCTTCGTTTCGATAGGTTTGACCTCCGATCGTCATCAGATGTCTTATTCATAGATATACAGATAGAATTTGACTAGATCAAAACTAGGGTATTTTATTTCTGGGCTAAAAGTAATCATGCGAGGTGTTCAGTATGAGGATTTGTAATGAAGTACAGGAGGTTTAGTAAGAAAAGTGAGGCGGATGAATCATGTTGGGAGTTGTACAGTGTTCAAAAGAGTAGGGTATGTGTTGAGTAAAGAAAACGATTGTTAATGTATTAATTGTTGAATTGTGTTCGTAAGTGATATATTGTTTTGAATCGGTCAGATAACTTTATATTGCAACGCATAGAGAAAATGAAACGAAAAGACATTGATAACACAATCATCTTATATAACAAAAGTTTTATAAAAACTGAAAAGTGCTCTCAAAATTAATGCTGAAATTCTGCAACTTATGAATAATAGCAATAATCTTCGAATTACTTACTTCATGTAGATGATGATGAACTAAATAGCATACACATAAATTCTTATTGAAGTGCCTCTTAGTTGGAGAAACCAAACTAAAATATAATAGAAATTGTTAGTGGCGTTCAAGGAAAAGAAGATATAATTACAAGAAATTCAGAATTAAGAACTAAATTCACATAAAAGGGATTTTTCATGCCTTAGGGGAAAATTTGATCGATTTTAGCAGGTAACGTGTTTCTTTTAGCAGATAAGGTAGTAGCAACAAGTAAATTTAAGCTTTATTGAACCTCAGCAGCAAACATAGTCTTCTGGAACCTGGTCTGATCAGTAGACATTCATTTTTACAAGTTGGAAATGCGAAGAAATTTTGGCTAGCATAATTTGCGTAATTATGTAAGGGTGTCGAGGAACTCAAATGGATGTATGGCATACATTTAGATAATTCACAGAAGTGATTATGTACCGAATATCACAGCATTATCGTTTTCTGTTCTCGACCCAACTATTCAACTGTTGTTGGACTAAGTCACTTGTATATAGATTACTGAAGTCGTATGGAAATTGAGCACATCTGCTCGGATTTCTTTTATTAATTGCTATATTGAAATCGTTTGAATCCTTCTCCCTACTGCTTCCATATTCTTCGATCTTAGACTAGTGAACGCCTTCTAACTCACTTTAAGAATATTCTAGAAATAGTTTTTCTTACAGACTACGAATTAGATATGTTTTTTTTTTCTTCCGTTTAACCTGTGCATGGTATTGTCACAGTATTGTAAATGGGCTACTGTGATGAAATACTTCAGCTACGTTCAAATGTTCTAAATAAATAACGGTATACTTTATTTATGAAATCACCTCCAAAACACATACTTTTTCTATATGAAATTTCTAATGTTTTAGTATATTTGCTAATAACTCTTTTTATATGTAAAACTGTATATATGTTGAAGCAGTACACAACTAAACGCATCACACTTATAATATAACATTTCTCCCCTATTTTGTTTATAAATATTTATATGTACTCATACACTAAAGGAGGAAACGATCGTGTACGTGAAGACAGACATATAGAGAGATAAACACATAAAGCACCACATTTAAATACACAAAGACACGCATATATGCATATACTTTCATACTCTCACACCATAATTTACTATCTACATACACAAGCATAAATACACAGAAACAATTGCACATGCGCAGACGCATATACATACGTAGCTCGCATTCGTCGTCAGCTACCAATATTAATTACTGTTGACATTTCATCCATCAGAATGCGTTACTAACTGCGCCCCTTTCTGAATCAGATGTCCTGGAAGGTCTGTCTGATTAGGGTATATTTCCTGTAAGCCTTTTCTCCATCTTACTCCTTAGATTAACGAGATTAACCGACCATGAACTGGGGACTTCGAGTAGTACAGAGATGTAATGTCTCTGTACAACGCCTATATTATGGCGAGTCTGTAGACTGCGTCAGGTATACGATCATATTAAGGATGGATAAAAATTGTGTGTGTGTGTGTGTATGTGTTCGTGTGTGTGTGTGTGTGTGTGTGTGTGTGTGTGTGTGTGTGTGTGTGTGTGTGTGTGTGTGTGTGTG
>NC_068989.1:58804647-58811396 GCF_001194135.2 Octopus bimaculoides
TATATATATATATATATATATATATATATATATATATATATATATATATATGTATGTATGTATATATATATAAATGTGTTTGTGTATGATGGAGAGAAAAAAAGAGAAAGCGAGAGGGGGGTTATTTTCTTAGGTGGTATATGTAATCTGTCTCCCAATTTAGCACCATCACCTGGCTATTTTGTACCTTTACTGGATAACTTCCGATCATCCTTCCAGCAGTTTCAGAGTCTCCGAAAATTGTCACGTGTGCTGTTCTTTCTTCTCTGCATAAGACGTGAACCGCCTCCCCAGCTCCCCACAAAAGTAAGATCTTAGAGAAATTGAGGCAGAAACAGTAATTCTATGTCCAAGGAATTCTAATATCAACATCTGAATATTCATTTGCTCGTCGCATATATTCTTGTAATATCACATTATTTAGTACTCGTTTGACGGTCACATCGGAAATAATTGACAGCGACGCAAAAATATTAACCAAGTGTTGGTCGTAAATATTTTTCGATGTGTGATAATTTGTTAAGGTTTGACATTGTGACGATGTTTGGAACATGCTGCAAAACATTGTCACTGTGTCCTGTATTCTCTGTTGATCGAGACACTGCTGAAATGATATTTCGGTCACAGTAAGTCAGGCTCAGTATTCTTCAGTCAATTATTTTGTAGACTATAAATTAATGGAGTTGTCTCGGCTATCGTCATGATAGTTGTGATCACCTATCATATCAGATGCATGCGCTCGAAGTTTTCTGATTCTATACTTTCTTTTTTTCCCCTCCTTTCTCTCTGTTATTTCAAGTAGGTGAAGTGATCTAGATTATTGACGGATTGTCATCTGAAAAACATGTCGATTGTTAGTTATTTGCTTGATGTTACGTGAATGTTCTCTCTGTTTTGAGTTTTATTGTTGACTGTTTAATTTGAGTTTTACTGTTGATCAGTTTTATTGACTGATCTTGTTATTGCTGCTCTTGTAAAGCTCTGACAATGTTTGGTTTTCTATCAACAACAAGTAAAAACCGAAGTAGAGGTCAGCGTTGGTGGTTACCAATAAGAAATTTAACCAGTAACAGAGCCGCGACATATCCTCTCTTACCGCTAGAAATAGATATCATATCTCCCTGTAACGTCTTAAAACAGAAAGACATATTGGACAACGTAGTTCATGATAGACTATTGCTACAAACAGATGGGATGGCCACAGCTGGAACATTCTTCATCATATATTTGCTCGATCAAGGTTGACCTAGGCTAACAAACAATAACAAAATCTACTTAGAACATTAAAAATTATTGTCATTTTATCCCAGAACAACTTTGATCGAGCAACGACGATTCATACCCAATTATTCCATATTTTAATATACCAGGTACGACTGCCGTACACTATGTATCCATCCCTTTCTACAATGTAGGATTGATGTGAGCAAAATTCCGCCATTATTTCATGTAAGTTGTGCGACCATGTAAGGACTACTACGTTGAGTAGTTGTTAAAAGTTAATAGTGGTACTAGTGTTTATTTGTAAACATCGGATGGAATTGAGACTGTTTAAGATTATGATGTGCATAATCATATGAAATATTCTATACTCTTGCTTAGTGAGCTGTACAGATATAGGATGTCGGACAGACCAACTGAAATCGATTTCTGAATTAGTATTGATTTCTGAATGATATTTCTGTAAGACTGTATACAGAAGGTCGATCTACCATTTTTTGCACTTACTTTTATAGCCAAGAAAGTTTTCTTACGTTACTAATCGGCCCAGAATTTTGTCACAGAGGAATCGCACGTCAATCGATGTTTAATTAGCTTAAGAACATATTTTCATTAATAGATGTTTTCAGATATTTGCAAGGAAAGAATTTAAAACACTTTTACAAAATTTTAATTTCTAGTGAAGGTGTATATATGATATATTGAATAAGAGCAGGTGGCATATTTATTTTAAATTAATTGTTACTAACTCTTAGATTATTTGAAGCAATTCACAATTGTTAGAAACGAAGAATGTAAGAATGTAAACAACCCCCAAAAAAGATACAAATAACAAAAAGAAAAAAAAAATCACGAGATCACTTAGTCCAGACATGAAAGTTCTTTGGAATCTTGCTCCATCACTACTTTCTGACCCCTAGCAACCTTTGACCCTTATTTGGCAGTAATTGAACTCTACTTAACATCACCAACTATAGCTGATCAGCTAAGCCTTTTCATCATATAACGACAGAATTTAGTTTGAAATAGCGGTCAAAGATAAACAGACAGACTATAAAGAACGAAGAAGAACGGATGTAGTGCTGTACTGAATTTGCTTCCTTCCTACGCTGAATGGCAGCTGTGGGCGGAAATGGATAGGGTGGGGGTACTGCTTAGACAACAGGCTTCTCGGCTTCCAGTCATTAAGAGCTTCTTCCTGCTGTCTAGTGCTATGATTATTTACTTTTTAATAGATTGGGAATGATGGATTATTGATCCATATAGCAGTTTGAACATGAATATAACTTTAACTAATTATATGACCTTTGTGATAACAATAATTGCTTATGATAATGACAGTGGAAACAACAAACACATTAAAACTACGCTCATCATAACATATCGGTCTCTCCGGCCTCGGAGATTTTGTGACGGCAATGGTGTTCTTTCCTCGTGACAATGTCATTAAAAGGGAACAAAAAACAAAAAAAACAAAAACAAACAAATTATATCGACCTTTACTCAATGAATGGTTTTAAAATCTCATCTAAGTATAAATTTCTGAGGTGATGTGGTATTAACAATTCGTCAATTCAGCAGAACTCATATTATTCGCAAATAAATCACGTAAGGTAAGCTGTGACCGAATAAGTCATGCATGCTAAATTTGAGACAAAATGTATTGATTAAAAGCTGCCAATCAGAGAAGATAATGCTTTAAGCACAGCGATAATCTGATTAACTGATTAGAGTAAGAATGTTTAGCTCTTACGAGGGGGTGCTGAAAAGTTCCTGGCATTGGGTAAAATAAAATACAGGAGGATAATTTTATTCAAAATATTTCCCTCTCAAATTCACACGATTATTGCAGCAGTCCTTCAGTTTTTCTAAGCCCTGTAAAAGAAGTCAGGAGGTTGTGCCTCCAGCAAGTCCTTTCGCGACACCTTAAAGCCAGGAACTCTTCAATACCCTCTCATATATACGTTTAACAATTACTCAAGGATTTTTAGTGATACGTATTGAAGTATTCTCGGCATTGAACTGGAGTCTGTGTATAATGAAAGTACTAGTAAGATCAAGTGATGTGTGGTTAGAAGTAACAATTCAAAACCGCAAACCAATCTTGGAAAATATTTAATTAAAAAAAGCTGCCAATTCGAGGGTTTAAATACTATGAAGGAAAAACTTCTATCTTATTAATTAGAGTAGAAGGGATTGTATTGGCCAAGGCAAATCCGACCAAATTATTTGGCAATTGGTCTTTTATTTATCTGTGGATCGATAATGAAACACTGGGTCGATTAAATTCGATATGCTTGCGATTCGAAGTATGTGCCTTCGTCTGTGTGAGTGTGTGGAGGTGTATGCGACTGTGTTTATGTGTTTATGTGTGTGAAATCAATATCAACTTGAGGAAATCTGTAGTTTGCGTAAATATCTGGAAAAATCTCAAAGCAATAAGACATTAGCAAAATAATAGGCCAACAGATTAGCAATCCAGTAAAAGTTCAGGTGTGCTTTTCGAACGGCGTAAACCGAAGTGGTTGCGCAAGACTGGCAGCTGTGTTTGGCCAGCCATTAGGCTAATGTCAACAAAATATATTCACTCGGATCAATTAAGCATTAATGTTATTTTTTCTCTAGCAGCAACAAGATACAATTACAAAATAAATAAACATGGTTCTATCAGCTGTCTTTTAACTCTTCTTGTAAACGTCAACGTGCCAAGTAATGAGTTGCGCAGGAAGTTTTACTACTCTAAAAAGGGCTCCGAATAAGCAACACCAAGTGTATGTTATTAGATACATTGTTTTCAGATAAACTTTTAAATATTACGATGATGCAAATAATCGAAGAAATAGTAGCGTGAGGAGAAGGAATAAAACAATGATGATATGAACTCTTACAAGTGATACCGTTGATGCAAACACGCAGATGCGTGTGTGTGTGAGTGCGCATGCGCGTATGTAAGTAGGATACAATCTTGCATTTGTGAATATTTGGCTAGCCAAGAGAAAGGACGTTAACCAATTCGATGTTGACCCTTTTGGATTTAAGGCATTCAGTTTATCTATTTGGCTAGTATTAAAAGCAAATATAACATAATTCCTAAAATAAAGGAATCAATGAATAGTATATAACAAGTGAATTTCTTTTTCACCCACGTATACAAGGGGGTGCTGAGACTTCCGATTTTTTTATAGGGCTTAGAAAAACTGAAGGACCGCTGCAATAAGTGTGTGAATTTGAAAGGGGAATATGTTGAATAAAATCATAACTAACTGATCATCCTGTATTTTTTTTTACCCAAAGCCAAGAACTTTTCCGCATTCTCTCGTACAACCTGCTTCGTATTAGAGGTGTTAGCATAAATTTAAGATTAGTGGGTTAGTGCAGAAATCATTAAGCACAGAACTAGTTAGTTGGCGGTAAGATTCTGTAATATTGTGATTGATCAGAAACGACCAAGAACTGACTGGTTGTACATACAATGAGGTATCAAAAAGTCACCGGACTAGTTCTGTAGCGCTCCAGCAGATGGTAGTTACACGGAAGCGTGGTGAGAGCTAGCAGTGAACTTCATGAGACTGTGTATCGAGTGACATCGCTATGTTTACTTCGCAAGTTGTGAAATTTGTGTTTTTGTGATCACGTGTATGCTGTCGTCCGCGATTTTGTCATGGAGAGGAACAAAGAGCCAACGTGAAATTTTGCGTTAAACTTGGGAACTGTGCTACAGAGACATTGAGCATGCTTCGGCAAGCTTACCGCTACGAAGCAATGGATCGTACGCAATGTTTCGAGTGGTACGGGTGCTCCAACGAGTGGAGGTAATGTTGGAACGTTCATGAAGCAAGATAAATTAAAAACTATTGACATGAATCTTGATAATATTAATTTCCATTTAACTTTGGTTTATATTTTCCATAAAATCTTTCTCTTTAATGGACCTTGTAATTCCACACTCTGTGCCCATTTGAAAAAAAGGAAATATTTTAAAATTCCCTTCTCTATAGTTATCCAGCTCTTCGCTTAATGGAGTCTTTCTGTATTGCAGTTGCCTTATGTTTTGACCGTGAACCCGCACCCTCTCAGTCAATGCGCTTCCGTTTTCTCTAATGTAAATATTTTTGCAGTTGTTGCATTCAGTGATTTCTATAAGATTCTTGCTGCTACATGTCATAGCGTGGTGCTGGATTTTGTCTATAGTTCAACACCAGTACGAATATATTGGCTGTCATTGCATAAATGTACTCAATCATTTTCTATACTCATTCTGGTAAAATTTTTCCCAGGTCAAGAATCGTTTTAAATTTTTCAGCTGTTTTTTGCTTTGAACTATGGTTATTTTCTTATTGATTAATTGATGTAGTTGATGAGTCTGTAAAAAGTGGTATATTTTCTCTATCTATGGGTTACGGGTTATGAGTTATAACAAAGGAAATCTTATTATTTCTGGATATTTCCATTTCTCATGTAATATGAATATGTTATGGATTCTTTTGATATTTCAATATCATACTTTATTAGGTGTAATAGATATTTCTATGTAAGGCGGCAAGCTGGCGTAAACATTAGAACGCCGGGCAAAATGCTTAGCGGTGTTTCGTCTGTCTTTACGTTCTGAGTTCAAATTCCGCCGAAGTCGACATTGCAAGTTACTTACCACACAGCCGGTCCTAGACGATATTCTTGGAAGTGTCTCATATAAAAACTAAAAATAGATATTACCCTTTTTTCGAAACATCACAGAATAGATTTTATCATGTAAAATATTTCAATTGCTACAAATATATCAATTTCAATTCTATTTAATATGCATCGAAAACAGTTTTTTAACATATAAAGGATAGAGAGAGAACGCGTGATCAGACTTGTATTTGTTTTTTCCGATCAGACCTGTATTTGTTTTAATATTTCGACTTTGCCTTTCATCCTTTCGGGGTCGATAAATTAAGTACCAGTTGCCTGCTGGGGTCGATCTAATCGACTGGCCCCCTCCCCCAAAATTTCAGGCCTTGTGCCTAGAGTAGAAAAGTATAAATATTTCTATGTGTCTAAGAATGCCTCCGATCCCTGCAAGCATTCGTTTCTTGTGTCTTCCTGTTTAATTTATGTACAGGTTTTCTGAGCTGGAGAGTATGGCATATTTGTTTTTGTATAGGATGGGTGTCATAAATTACAGTTTGAACATTGATGCGTACCGGTGTTTTTGTAAAAATGTCGGTTTTGTAATGGTTCTGTTAAAAAATATTAGAATATAGATGGGTACTTACCGCTCTTTTGAACTTAATAGCCAATTGTAGTTTATTTAAAATACCGGAAAATTCTTACAAAGCTTTGTCAGATGTTGTCCAGATAATATAGCTATAATGTAGCTAACATTCATTTCATGATTCAATGTGCTTGGCAAAGTCAGTACAGAAATTGCTCGCCATTTCGTTTATACACACGCATGTGTATATATATCTGTGTGTGTGTGTGTGTATACATACATACATACATACATACATACATACATACATACATACATATATATATATATA
>NC_068989.1:58811682-58812330 GCF_001194135.2 Octopus bimaculoides
AAACAATAATTAGAAGAACAGACAAAAAAAGACGGGTCGTTCGTGGCCTTCTTTCTTTACTCAAGTACCAGACATCACGACCATTTCGGGCAGTTACACTTGAGATGGTTCGATCTGGTTGCCTCCAAAAGCGTCTAAGAGCATTAGACCCATTTGTAAGAAAGCTAGCGAATGTGTACGACAACAAAGGCAAAAGACGAAAACATGGTGGACAATTACGAATACAAACAACAAGGAATAACAACAGGTGTCTTTCGACTGAGAACGAATCAAATTGAGCAGGCGTGTATGAAGTGAAAGCCTAAAGGCAGGAACATAGGAGATGGACATAAGAGGTGTTGGCGGTCGGCGGTCAGACCAAGAAAGAAAGATCATGGCTGGCCGGACACCGGTCACGTGGAAAGAGGAAGAAACATAGATGGTTAGGTGGCAGAGGGATTGAAGGATTAGAAAAAAAAAAACCAGAGACAAAATCAGAGACAGAGGCAAATCAGAGACAAACACAAAGACATACAGGGGACATAAACGAGTAGGAAATAGTGTGAGTTAAAGAAAGATAGGGTCAAGAAATGTGAGAGGGGGGGGGGGGCGAGAAAAAGAAAAAAGGAAGAAAGTGAGAGGGAGACTAAAGATATATATATATATATA
>NC_068989.1:58813077-58822770 GCF_001194135.2 Octopus bimaculoides
TCTCTCTCTCTCTCTCTCTCTCTTTATACATATATATGTAGAGAAGACAGAAAATTTGCAACAACATCTCCAGGAATCGAACTGTAAATTTTTCTTTAATCTATTATTTCTTAAATGACGCTAGGTATTTTTTATTTCCCCTCCAGTCACATTCAATTTATTCAGTTACTTCGTTTATTAATTTATTTCGTTGCTTACATAAAGTTAGTCACCAATTTCCCTTAAGTAATATGTATTCCGTTCATTCAGTTCCCTCACCGTTACCACTCATTCTTTGTCACATTTTCTGTATATCTAACGATCTATTTGTTATATATGCTTACACGCACACATGAAGACACACGCATACATGAAGACATACGCTCACATACATTCAAACCCATAAATGTGTATGTCTCCGTATATCTTTGCTTGTTTGTGTTTGTGTGTATGAGTGTGTGTAAATCTATTTATGTACGTGTAAATGTCTTTTTTTTTTGTATTTTCCTTCCTGTTCTAAAATTTTTACTTTCTCTTTTCGTTTTTATTCCATTCTCCCGTGTAAGTTCGTCTATTCCGTCAGCTGTTGTTTGCTTTTCCTTGACACTGATGACTGCGCCACCTGCTGAGGTTGTCAACAACTAATTTCTTCTGTACTCAGATTGATGCATCTGACTAAAAAAGATAACAGCCTGCTTACATTGTCTTTCACTATGCTCGATTTACTAAGCTGGTTTATAGTTACCTCGGACCTTCGCCTAGTTTAGTACATAATTCATTGTAAACCCTTCAACTATACCACTCGGTATATTTTCACACTATATATTTTCAAACTGTATTAGTTCATTTTGCTGTAATGGATCTTAAGCTTTGTAAACACAGTATACTTTCACTAACGAGCAATGCATACGACAATAATTTTTGCTTAAGTACAAGAGTATAATAGCTGTAGCAAACTGAGTGGTATGACATACCTATCTTCCACAAGATTATTTGAGACACTGGAACATCAACAGAATCTACATCACCACTTTGGAAGGGTTTGAAAAGATAGCTGGTATTATTCCTCTACAAAAGGACTGAAATGTGAGAAACAATATAAATGGAGAGATTAGAATTTGTTTATTGAAAATTGAAAATTGCCAAAAAAAGAAAAAAAAAAAATTGGCTTGTAAATTCAAACTGCAAGCTCAGTTCGCTTGGTTCTTACATTTGCCCTCATATAAATATTACTTATTTGTTGTTCAATCAGAAAGAGTAAAATGACTGATAGTTTCGACCCTGTGGCAATTTATCCTCCAGGTATCGTGCATAAGCTAGCAGTATTTTACAAGATCTGTGAAATTGTTCATACAACCTTCTCTGTAAAAATTAGCATTGAGCCTTGTAAATGTATCGGTGTATACAAATATAAATTTGTATAAAATCTCATTTGATGAAATATAACAGTTGAACAGGTAAAGTCCCCGGATCTCTTCCTTTAAGGTTCACATATTGTTTTGTGTCCTCGAATACTTTACTTTCCAAACATTTCACACCTCATTAAGGAAGCGTTATTAGCTTTCCAGTAAATAGATTTATTCTTGACAACTAAAATCTAGCAAATTCTCGAAAGCATAAATTTCTTTTATAAGTATTAGTAAAGGTATTAATATATGTAGTTGGATTATTTGATGACATAAGAAACTAAAAAGTACTTACATCATGCAATTTATAATAATTACTACGAAATGAAAGTGGAGCTTTTTTTTTTTGTTAACAGTTACATTAATACTGTTGCAGAACGAAAGTGTCAGTTTGATAATTTCGCGTAAAATTTAAAGCTTTTATTGAATTAGCTCATGATTAATGATTTAGCTACCGAGTGTTTTTAATTTGAACACTGGATATACTTGAATGTTTTGGAGTGTTAGGGTCTGGGGGTAAAAATAGTGTAAATAGAAGTGAATTGCTTTTTTCAAAATTTATTTTGAGGCGTTGCAGGAGTAGATCTAAATTTTCATCATGCTAGAAGGATCATTTATTGGCACAAACTCACAGAATATAACATCTCATACAATAATGATTTTATTATGGTCGAAATCACATCATTATACTTAATCAACTTTTTATTAATGATACAAATTACGTCGTTGTCGTCATACATTGTACACCTGCAGCTCATTGGTCACACGAAGGTCTTCCCGATTACGTGCGAGTTCTCCTGCTGCCTTGTCACATTTGTCCAACCAGCTCTTGATACTGTTCATCCATTGCGTTCTTTGCCCGCCTCTTGATCTACGACTCTCTACTCTTCCTTCCATGATAATATTTTCCAGACCTCTGATTCTTCGAATATACTAACCCTTATTCGAGGTTGTAATTTGGGTGGGTAAGTCATTACTCGGAGTTAAAAAAACAAATCTCTGGCACCAAAATAGATTATTATACTATTTACATTTTATTTAAGAAAACAAATTATATTTAAACTTAAGAACAGTTCAGAAAATGGAAAAATATTTCAATGAAATAATGACTTCAATATTAGGTATAGAGCTCTGGATGTATTTAAGGTAGAATTAGAAAAACAAACGAAAAAAATTGCGGCCACTATAGAGCAATTTCTTCTTCATGGAATAATTGGTCAGGGGCCAGTTTATAGTGTCGACGATGTCTTTGAATTCCCATTCTAATCAGAATAAGACTAATAAAAATCTATCATGCTAGTGAAAAGTACATTTATATGGACCCCTTGAAATAGCAAAAATAGATGCCATTTTCCCGATGGTTTTAGGGACTGCATGAATGCCAGTACAGTATAATCCTTTTCTTTTTGAGTCGCAGTCTTTATGGTCCCAAACGTGAACATACATAGATCAGAAAGATACCTAGTTAACATTCTCAGATCAATTTATTTATATACTTATTTATTTTGATTCAATGGATTGCATACATTTCGCTTCGATTTATTTATCTGGTGACAGTGTGCATTTAGAGAAACTTCGAGACAATTTTGTGGGGTACCTTAAGAAAGTCTTTGATGTATGAGCTATATCACTAATGATCGACAGTCCAATAGCATGTACCATACGATGGTAAACCAAATATAACATTTTTACTGTTTCTCTATCATTTCAGCTTTGGTGTATACATATTCTACATTATTATATATGTATTCTACTTTTGTATATTTATATTCTACCGTGGTACATAGATAACACATTGTCAGACCCAGTTATAAATTACAAAGGAAAATTTACCTGCGGTTACATTCTGTATCAATTTTGAATAGTACCAAGATGTTTCTACATCGACAAAATATAACTAATACCTGTTGTATGTAAGATTCCTACATCGATGTGGGTCGGGTCTAAAATGAAATTAGTTTGTTGGCATTTTAACTGGATTTTGATTACAGAAAATAATGAAAAAAATTGTTAATTTTTTTTATTAGCATATATTCGCTGAACTTACAAGAGTAATTTAATAAAAACTGAAAGAACAACATTAGGGAACGAACGGAAACCTAATATTTGTCATTAAAAAAATAGTTACGTCGAGTAGGCTGTCAACCTGATCATTTTAGGATAGAAATATGTTTTTTTTTTGTTTGTTTTTTTGTACAAATTTATATATTATGATTAGATGTAATACAGATCAATAAAAGTTCAATTTCTGATGAATTTTTCTTTGGAAGTAAATGTGATTTATTGCTACTGAAATTATTTTACACTCATTTCTTTTGTTTATATTGTATATATATGTTTGTTTTTGTTTTACCTGAAGACATTAGTAAAACAAAAGACATATTTTCTTACGGGGGAAAAAAAATAATTGTTCAATAGACGTGAATGTTTTCAGCTGGTAGAATATATATACTACATGATAGTTAAAATGTAATCAAGACCAACATTTATATAATGTAAGGTAACATATAATTCGCTTAATGTTTTCTATGATAATTGGTAATTAATTCACGAAGGTGTATAAATGGTGCAATAAACAAGTAGTTTTCGATGTCCAAATTAGTTTCTTGGAAATATGTAAGAAATTTAGTGGCTGTGGGAGTGGACGAGTGTTACTCAAAGCAAAGTCCTTGCTACAATTGAGCAAGGTAACTCAGGTAGGCCAATGGCATGAACTTAGATAATTCAAATAGATGGCACTGTATTAAATATCATACGTAAAATATTTCTTAACTGAAATGTTTGTGTACTCCATTTTACACTACTTCCTTCTTTCCTTAGTTACTTTATGTCACTGTTTCACTTCAGCTGACTTTTTGTTATTATGTAAGTTAATACTCGGCAAAACTATTCGTAAGATTTTTTTTTTTTTTTTGTACTTGCTAAAAATTGTGCGTTCACTGAGGAAAGTAGGTTTGAAAAAGCTGGTCTTCACTAATAATAATAATAATAATACTACTCCTTTCTATAATAGACAAGATGTCTGAAATTTTGGGAGAAGGGACTAGTCGATTACATCGATCCCAGTGTTTCACTGGTACTTAATTTATCGACTCCGAAAGGATGGAAAGCAAAGTCAACCTCTGTTGAATAATAATAATAATAATAATAATAATAATAATAATAATAATAACAACAATAATAAATGTCCTGATGCAGTACCAGGCAGTGGCTCTCATAGCTTTTGATCTTAACTGATTGGAAGTGTTATCATGCACATTGTTTTGTCTTGGTATAAAAGATGGGTTACGGCAAATATTCTGCTCAATACTACAGATTTGCTTGTCAGTTGTTTGACTTTAACCAGCTGAGCATGTCCCTTAGTGGCTGACGATATGTGCATCTCTGACAACCAGCAAAAGTAATGGGAGAGCATCATAGCCATATGTTGAGAGGAAGTTTGAGGGGTTTAAATAATTCACCTCTGGAAACATGGGTGTTTCATTCAACATCCTTAATTTTGAACGGGATGGACTACTCGACCTGAAGAAAATTCTAACTGGGCCCTATCTGCAAGGTCATGCGCTGTTCATCTTGATATGAGATCACCATGTCGCGTACATATGGTTGTGATGCATGTGCCTGGTACACCCTTATCAGACGGGTATATTTTACCCTAGTGTCACTTTGATGGCATGCACTGCTCTCTCACTCAATAATAATGATAATCGTTCTAAATTTTGTCACAAGGACAGCCATCTTGGGGGAGGGGATATGTCGATTATATCGACCTCAGTGTTCAACTGGTACTTATTTTATCGACCTCGAAAGGATTAAAGGCAAAGTCGACCTCGGCAGAATAATAATAACAATGCTAGTGGTGGTTTCAAATTTTGCCACAAGGGCAGCCATTTTGGGGGAGGGGATGTATCGATATTGTGATAACTAGCATGTGTAATAGATGTTTTGTTTGAGGTTCCAGTCAGTATAAAGAGTCATTGTATGAGTAACATAAAATGATTTTTGCACGACATCTGTATAAGAGAAGTTAAGAAATAAAGTGTCATATAATAAATATAGGAATGTATACTAAGAGAATATACAGAAGGAAGTGTGTGGAAGACAATAACAAAACACTAAGTACACAATGGTATTATTAGTTCACAAACTGACAAATACCATCCCTAACCACAAAAGATAATTTACGGGATTTTTAGCCCTTCCCTCATCATTATTAATGAGAAAATAAGATAGAGTTTGCATCCATTCTCCTTTCTATGCCATGATGTTCAACAAGTTTAAAAAGTTTAAAACGATCTTAATTTCATTAAACATGACTACATTTTCGTCCCCTTATAATCTATACAACCTCCCTCTCCCAGGTGAGCTCTACCCTACCTCTATGAGAAACGCTACATTAGATTATGCAGAATGCGAGTCGAAAGTTTTATAAAGGTTATATTGTTCGTTATTGAAGAGGGAGTGAGATTGAAGGACGTGACGTGTGATGAAGTGATTGCTAACTATTTCTATCGTCATCAAGATGTTGGAAATGACAGCTATAGAGTGGTAGCTTGCTAGCTTTTAGGGATGAGACATATTTACTCTTTTACTCTTTTACTTGTTTCAGTCATTTGACTGTGGCCATGTTGGAGCACCGCCTTTAGTTGAGCAAGTCGGCCCCAGGACTTATTCTTTGTAAGCCTAGTACTTATTCTATCGGTTGTCAAGCCATGTTGGGGGGGGGGGACAAACACATACACACACACATACATACATATATATATATATGCATATATACGACGAGCTTCTTTCAGTTTCCGTCTACCAAATCCACTCAAAAGGCTTTGGTCGGCCCGAAGCTATAGTAGAAGACACTTGCCCAAGGTGCCACGCAGTGGGACTGAACCCGGAACCATGTGGTTGGTAAGCAGGCTACTTACCACACAGCCACTCTTACGCCTATATTGTAGACTAATTCAAAATATTAGTAATGTATCCTGGAAAAATCATGATAGATAGATAGCTATATAAATAGGTATAGAAGGAACTGAAGAGAGAGAGAAAGAGAGAGAGAGAGAGAGAGAGAGAGAGAGAGAGAGAGAGAGAGAGAGAGAGAGAGAGAGAGAGTAGTTCGGCACGGAAGGGAGCTAGATCTAAAGCGAGCTGTTTGAGAGTGATGAAGGGATGCCTTCAAGACCTGTCATCTTACTGAGTTGCAGACACTGGAAGACTTTTAACACTCGGTGACCGAGCGTGCGTTTCGAAAAGCTTGATATGCGCTGAATTGTGCCGATCATGTGTATTCTGGATTCAGCGAAGCAAGTATCACTATAGTCTTAGTGTATTGACCTGATGAGAAAATAATGTTTTATGCAGTATTTGCAGAAGAGAAACAAAGAACGTATTTTGAAATAAAGGAAGGAAAAAAAAAAAAAGAAAAAAAAACTGAGAACAATTTACAGAAGTACAAACCCTTAGTTTATATAGCTCAGTGAATCTGCATTATCTTCTCTTTTAAATTCGAAATTTATGAATCATTTCTTTTTGTGAACATTTGTTAGAACCAACCTAATTGCGATGTTAAAGTTATTAAACCTCTCATAACATATTTAGTGTTTTGGCTGGTCCACTTGATTAAAAAGATGTCAACTTATTCTTATAATTGCACCAAGAAAGTTTTTAATCCTGTTTGCTCTCTCACGTTTAACTTTAACCCTCATGACCCCCGTTGTCACATAAAGAGATGAAATATATATGCATTACTTTGATAATTAACGGTTTGAGATTTTAAGCTTAATGACTCTTTTAACCATGACGCCTCAAACGTGAAATAGACACGAGTGGAGTTGGGCAAATCTTAAATGTACACACACACACACACTATTTTCTATGTATATTTGTATATGTGAAAACCAAACACGCATATATAAGTTGGCAATAAACTCGCTATGAATAAATGTATATACATGGCACCACAAACACACATACATTTTCATAAACAAATGTGTGTGTATATAACGCATACACACACACACGCACATACACGTATACATATATGTATACATACATATACATATATATAGGTATATATGTTTAAATACATATACACACACGACACACACACACACACACACACACACACACACACACACACACACACACACACACACACATGAAATTGCTTTCTTGATGTTTCCGAAATAAGTTAGCGTGGCTACTTAATTTGAAATCGTGGTAGTGACTGAGAGCTGAATACTTTAATGTAGCGTATCAAAATCATAATATAAAGTCTTTTGGCTTCCAAATCAACTCGCCAGTTGCAATAAAGGCTGTTATACGAAAACATTTTAACCTTTGTGAAGGACTATTTAGAATGTTGTAATCTTAAGAAGTTACTAAAGACTGCCACCCACTTAAGATGGAGTCAAACTGATTTTCCAAGCAGACATACAGTCGCCATTTTAATTCCAGTATGACTTCCCAATTTTTTCATACACTTAATACTGAACACAACCATACACACATGCATATAAACCCGCACATAAACTCTTCTCTCTCTCTCACTCTCTCAGACAGACAGACAGACAGACACACACACACACTCACACACACACACACACACACACACACACATACGCCTAAGCACATCATACATACATGTACAAACACCAACTCTTTTTGACTTATATTTAAGAAGGCAATAGCTAAAGTTGCACGCAAATTAATCAAAGATATTTTAAAAGTGTAGTTTTCTTTTTTACACATTTAATTCAATCATACAAAGCTGGATGTATTTCTGCATTTCTGATTGTCCGTTAGCCCACCTACCTACCTACCTACCTACCTACCTACCTACCTACCCACCTACCTACCTACCCACCTACCTACCTACCCACCTACCTAATTCATACATACTATCATATATTTACATGTATCTACTTATGACAGTATTCATCGAAAATTAAATAGTGCACACGGTGAATAAAATTATGCATGATAATATATAATATATAATATAATATAATATATAATATATATGTGTATGTTTCATATATGAATACAAAAAATAATAATGTATATAAAAATGTTTCATACATATATAAGCGAAAATAAAGACAAGCCTAAACAACCACGCGATTTATTCTATCAGTGATATAATTACCGTTTTGTTCACGTATCTTCTGCAATGTTGTTGGTAGACCCATTATTTTCTACTCAAAGAATTTTCTGTTTTCACTGGCGAAAATCTCTTCCAGGTTAATTTTTATATCCTTTTCAGCGTTCAATTAATGGATTTTGAAGAGATCCGAACAGGTAGAAATCTAAAGGCGTAAGATCGGGTGTGTATGCAAGGTGCGACAAACTTCTCAGTCAAGCTCGAATAACTTTTGACAAGTCTGCAAAGAAGTGTACGGTGTGGCATTGTCGTGATGAAAGACAATGCCTTTACGATTAGCTAGTGCTGGTCACTTCTAGTGGATCGGTGCTTTTAATTTATCTGGCTGATCACAGTACACATCTGTATTGATGGTCCTGTGTATGGGAAGCAGCTCGTAAAAGACAACACCCCTCCATTCCCATCAAAATAAAAGCATAACCTTCTTTGAATGAAGGCTTGCTTTAGAGGTTGTTTGTGGTTTGCCGCTCTTCCACCAAGATCGTTTGCGCTTTACATTGATTTAGACGCTTCACTTTTTCTTCCTTGTCAACATCCTCTTCAGAAAAGGATCGTTTTCTACACACTTATACAGCGAATCATAGATGGAAGACTGTTGGGCGAGATTAGCCTCATTCCATTGATGTTGGACCCAAACATCGAGCCTACTGACGTAACCTAGTTGAATCAAATGATTTTCTACACTCCATTGAAAATATCTGCGATCACCCTGGTCGTTGGTGACAACTAACTCCTTTTCAGTTGGCCGACCAGCGCGAGAACCGAAAAATTTCCTGATCGACATCTTGAAAACCACTTTTAGCACAAAAGTTATATAAAAGCTTCTTCTCCTTACACAGTGCATACCTTGCAGGTTTCCGCCACTTTCTTGCTCTTTTTTTTTAAACAAAAGATCATGAGGTGTTGATAGAATTCGCTTTGATTCCCCACTTCTAGATTATCCCAAGCACACAAGATACACCCAGTCCCATCGCAATTTCGCATCGAACTACGTTGAAGTGCTAAATATCTAACAAGTGCGCATGCGCAGGGGCAAGCTGAAATTAGCTACCTGTTAGAATACTTGAAGAATAGTATCGACAAAAAGCGAATCCACCTTTTGCCCAACAATGTATATATATATATATATATATATATATATATATATAT
>NC_068989.1:58822982-58826316 GCF_001194135.2 Octopus bimaculoides
AAATTGGAGAAAGTATTGCAATTTCGTATTTTCTTAAGAAGTTTTTAGTCCCTGTTGCTTGTATGCGAGTTTGTTTGTAAATGAATCAGCATGTAGAAAAAAGTTTATGGGGAGGTAATTTGTGATTGTTAGCATTCAGGACAGGGGAAGTAATTGCACTTGGGAGGGGTGGGTAAATTTTTATAAACTCATGAGTTAAAATAGTGAGATATCTAATTCCATTATCTGCAAGTGAGGGTGGATAGTGTCTCTCGGCTAGTGTTGTTCTGAGGTCTTGGAATCAAAAGACTTCAGCTTGCTTGGAGATTTCTGAGGTATTGGAGTCGAAAATCCTGTGCAAATCCTGTGCAAATCCTTTTCGCTAAATTAAAAGGAATATTTCTTTTGATGTGTTTCGGATGGCATGAACTAAACAGAAGATATTGCTTTGAGTTCGTTGGTTTATGATAGATATCGGTTTCAATTTGGTTGTTGACTTTTTTAAAAATCAGAATATCTAGGAGTGGGAGTTGTTTTATGCTGTACCCCATTGTAAACTGAATATTTAAATTTATAGTATTTAGTAATGATAGAAAATGTTATCAATGGTCTCATTCCCTGACGCAAATACTTCGGACCTTCGACTTTAAGAGCTCAGAAATCTCCAAGCAAGCCGAAGTCTTTTGATTTTAGAAGCTGTCTTATAAATTCATAAAAATGGTATTTTACTTCGATACTGGAGTTAAGTGTGAGTGGGACACAGGTAGTTACAAAGTTTTGTTTGCCAGTCCTAGAACTCAGTCCAAGACGTAACATTCGTTCACTACTAGCAATAGGTGGTTTTTATCATTGGCAAGATGGATGTTTTTACGGCAAATCCACGTCTACCATCTTACCCTGTTCCTCTCCAGAGGTAAATGCATTACTTCTCTTGTAATAACCAACCATTCGTATGGTTTTGGATGTGACAGCGTCTACATTTAATATTGTGAGCGTACCAAAAATAACAGCTGTGTATGTGTTTATCATCAATTAATTTAATATTATTGGTCAATCTTAGCACCATAATTCTAATATTCTAGTTTGCGATACAAAATACTGAATTTTAAAAAAAAATTGCCTATGCATTGGTTTACAGCTCGATTGACAAGCACAAAAACTTAGTTTCTTGCATCTAAAAATCAGTCATATTGTGCAAATAGGCATCTCACTTTTTAGGGAGATGCCCCATTAAAGACGGGAAATAGCTGATTGGTGGCGTTACAGTGGTTCTTCCCACTGAAGGAGACAATTCGTGGTACTGCCTTCTAGACCAATCCCCGTAACTTTCACTTCTTATGTTGCGTTTTAGTTTCACAAAAGAACGTGTCTTCTCCAGGATGAAAAATTAAAAAAAGATAAATAGAGATGAAAGGCGATCCTTGACATAGGAATCGTGGTTGCATATGCTTAATTTCCTCTGACTCCAGCGAAAAGCAAAAGCAATACGTCTGATAACAGTTTGGTTGCAGGAGTTACAGGAAAATATATCATTATATTTTCTTACTACCTACGAATGTACGATTCGGTATTTTTGACAGGGTCTGTTTGCCTTATCTAGTACTTCCAAAACAATGATTATTTGACTCATATCTGAAGGGGTGAGGTGAAGGACACAAAGGCGTCATCACATACAGGTAGGCTACGTGCGAAATGTTTGAGATTAGGCCACCCCCAAGTTCTTTGCAGGTTTGGTGCAGAGGTACTGCTTTGGATTTCTTTCTGGAGAGACTACGTATTAGTAAGTAGAAGCGTACGTACTAAGCCTTCTATTTCGCATTTCTACTTGCCAAGTTGCAACACGGTAGCCAAGGAATAACAATCGACGCAAGTTCTCTCTCACGCACACACACACATTCACATACACCTACCTATATATATGTATGTATGTATATATATATGTATGTATATGTCCATATGTATATGAGTATGTGTATGTAAATGAGATAAACGTTTGAGAAATCTTTGAGCTAAGCAGATGAGAGGTTAATCAAAACATGTAAGCTGACGTCAGTGAATGAAAACAAACATATAGACATTGTGTTACCTTATGTGGATCGTGTGATAATCCTGTATTTCGAGAAAAAATCCCCTGTTCAAATATAAGACAGTAAAAAATCAATGGGTCCAGAAAAATTGTTATTATCGATGTGTTTCGAATAACAACATATTTCTTCGGAATCTTTATTGTTTTATATTGAAAATGGATTGATCCCAGAATATTATAGGGTCATTAACTAACCAATATTACAATATCTTTATCGCTGACATCACCTTACATGTTTTTATTAAACTCCTCGCCTGCATTGATTAAATGTTTATTTCGTTTACATATACTAATACATATTAGGTATACACAGTTGTAGGGTAGAGTTAATTTGTTTCGATATTTAACACTAATTGATCCTTGAGCGTCTTTAGTGCTGCAAACTCTGTTGCAAACATTCGGACCTAATCATTGTTTGAGGATAACTGGTTTGACAAACTAGCCCGACGAAATAGGCTGGAATAGACCCAATGGCCGACCAGTTGACGTTCCTTTTAGACAATTTCAAGTCGGTAGCTATCTGAAGGGAATTACTGATTTCCTTACAAAAGTTCTGGATTGGAAGGACTAATTGTAGTGATTACTATGAGAATGGAGGCATGGAAGTAGCATTGATTATGAGAGGGTGAGAGACAGCGAATAGGGAATGCTTCGGTGGGGATGGCACGAGATCAACCTGCTCTGGATGAGCAAAGATCACTTTGGCAGAAGAGAAGGACACAAAAGAAGGGAGAGAGAGTGTATGAGTTAAAGAAAGAGAGAGATAAGAAAAATCAGAGAGGGAAAAATAGCACATTTGTGGATCACAGCTTGTGAAAAAATAAATAGTTAAGTAGGAGAGTAATAAGTATGACTATGTGTTAGTTTGTGTCGGTTTGGTCATGTGATTTGGACACATTATGCATTCACATTTTCTATTCCTTATCATTTGATCATGTAAATGATTATGAATCGTGTGTGGGATTGTGGGAATATTTTAGTACAGGTGGATCTTCTATGGATGTATGTGTGTGTATCCGTAGGGGTACATTGATTTATTTGAATGTATATGTGCGTGCGCGTATATGTGTATGAGTGTGTATATTAGATAAAACTACAGATTTTTCTATATGCTTGTATGTCAGAATATTGATATACACCTAATTTATAAGTAGTACAATACACACACACACACACACCCACACACACACACACACACACACACACACACACACACACACACACACACACACACACACACACACACACACAGCTGCATGCTTGTATAAC
>NC_068989.1:58827830-58834114 GCF_001194135.2 Octopus bimaculoides
TATATATATATATATAATTGTCAACCAAGTGTGAGGTCCTATGCGGGACAATGCTACTGACGTTTATAGGCCCAGGAAAACGTCACGTCTCTTCCAGTTGGCTAACAACACATTCTGTTTCCGATTAGTATTTGCGAGGAGAGGGCATCACTGCAATCCTTAGCCTTACGTGATATACACGGACTCGAGTTTTTGGGTGGTTACCCGTCCTCAGTGTGTGTTAATTACCGATTTCTTTATTATGATAATAAATATCTATTACAAAGTGCAATACAGGGCTTTACAAACATACAAATGTGCTAAGTGAACTTATATTTAAAAATTCGATGAATCATATATATATAAATTTAAAATTTTCACAAACCCTTTTCCCAAAATATGGCCGGAATGCCAACGACTACATCTTGCCTTTACCATGGGTGGAATTAAGTAGGGGCAGTCACTCCCAACTTCCACACGACATCCTTCCATCTTTTCTCATATATACTTCGCGACAGGTGTCTCCATTCCAGCCCTATCTTGCTCTTCAGGTGGTAGCTGAAGTAGTATAGCAAACCAGGGTCGGAGATGAAGGATCCTGTCACGGTTCCTTGCATTCTTGTTTTCCATGCACACTCTTTCATTACTGCGACTGTACACAGAAAACATGCCTCCCCTTCCTTTGATAACCCGGTTGGCGGTACAATCTTTATCACAGACTCCCAGGTGCGACAACGCATGTTCTACGTAAATTATCGAGCTCGAAAGCTCCGGGCACTGTACAAGTGCGTGCAGGACAGTTTCCTTGTCCTGTTTTCACCTTGGGAATGCCGGTGGCACTGACATTCCGTGCCTGGACAATTAATCGCGGACAGGTAACGCATCCCTGTAACACTGCCAGGTCAGAGATCTTTGATAATTACCCAAATACCCGACCTGAAGGTTTTTTGAAACAGGTTAGCTAGCTGGTTCTAATCGAACCCTAGAGCTTCTCCTAGGACGTCATCGCTCTTATACTCTACCCTCCCTTTATAAAATATAGAAGTGGTATTTCCGCTGCCGGCCTTGCCCGCTCTGTGGATTAGCTTGAGTGCCTTTCGGCACGCCCTTTGCCATTCAGTTGTATTCTGTCTATTTACCAAATCGGGTGTAAATTCCTCCAAGGAGACCTGTCGGGGAAAGAATTCCTCTGCAAGCGAATTCCACACCTGGCCACCATCCAGGTAGAGCTTTAGCTTCAGTGCATGTCTGCATATCAATAGCCACGGCATCCCTAACCCACCCTTTAGCGGTACTTGGCAGTACACGGAGCGCCTCACAAACGGTTTTCCCTTCGACAAAAAGCGAAAGAGAAGTTTTACCAACTTGCATAGCCACGAATCAAGGCAAGGGACAACGGTCAGACAGTAGGTGATAACAGACGCAATAAACATCTGCTCTACCTCCGCCCTCCCTTTCAAGTACAGCGTCCTTCCAGGCCAGGTCTGAACTAGGGCCTCCACCCTGCCTGCCACCTCACTCCAATTTTTCTCCGTCTTGAAGTCTGGACCGAGCCAAACTCCAAGCATCTTAACAGGATCATCCGCCCAGTGCCCTGGTCCCGGTCTATGACACTTAACTAGGTGCACCTCACACGTCACAAATTTGTGATCTATGTAAGGGACACAACAAAAGCGTGGACAACTAAACGTGTTCCTATCTCTATCTCTAGCAAATATCCTAACTAAATAAGACCTGTGTGAACCGTCGTTATTAGTCCACATCCACTGTGGAACGAGCGGCTCATCCACTCTATATCGGTCTACTAGGTTATAGCTTGCTAGTAGCCTTTTTAGGCCTGGATTCCTCCTTCTATCGGTCGAACCAACACTATCCACCCGTGCGTCGAGAATAGCGCTAAAGTCTCTTGCTAAAACTAGATCTCCAGCAAGATCACCAGCAAGATCTCCAGGTCTCGAAAAAAACAAAAAACAAAAAAAAAACAGCTTGTCTACACTCTTTAGGAACGTAAACAGCTACCAACCTGAAGGACTGCTTACTTGCGTGTCTCACATCTAGGACGACCAGCCTACCTTCTGGGTCCAAAAAGACCGTACTTACCTGTACGTCCAAACTTTTTCTGAACAAGACCACCACGCCCCCACCTCCCCGTCAACTAGGAAAAATAAATTTCTCATAGCCATTTAGAAGAGGCGAGAACGCCTGTGGCCCGTTCAACTTGGACCCAGTCGCAACACATATATCAATTTCTAGTAATCTGAGGTCGTCCAGGAGACAAGTTTGCTTCCATTTCGACAGCAGGCCACGAACATTTACACAACCTAACTAAATTTCCATGGTAAAAATACGAAACTTACATTTTGAATATGGGGAGGGGCTGCACGAATTCGCCAACCTCCCCTTCCTTTTCTTTCTGGGGTGTAGTCGCTGGGCTAAGCACAAGTCTTTTTTGGGCCATCTCTTGGCTAACATCTTGTATGTCCTGCGGGTGTCTCTCTTTAGATTGTTCGAATAGTTCTGCTTCTATCCTTGCCAACCGTATATTCGGTGGCATCCCTTGTATTGGTTGAAAAATATACGTTTTTTTTTTTTTTATGCGAAGTTATTATTCTCTCTAGGACACTATTTTTCTCATTGTACTTCACAATCCTTTCTCCTAATGCATTTTTAGGGGTGGGATTGGTGGTGGGTTTCGACTTGGGAGTGGATTGGGGAGTTTTTTCTGTGTGTTTGCGTTTTGTGTAGATGTTTTCTTCGTCAGGGGAGGGGAGTCTGGGGCATGGGCTTACCACTGTGGTAAATTCCATTTCCCCTTCGGCTTCCTTCTGGTGTGTGTTTTCTACGTTTTGTTTATTCCTTTCTTCCGCTTTCTCTGTGACGCTTTCTGTGACGCTTTGCTTCGCTTTCTTGTTACTTTCTTTTTGGGGAGGGATTTCAGCCTTTTTCTGTTGATGTTTTTTTTTCTCACTCTGAGCGGATGTGCCCTTTTTCTCCACATTTAAAGCATCTGGGTCTACGTCCCTCGACTGATACTCTAGCGCTTAACCCCCCACCGATAAAAATGCGGTCTGACCACGATTCGAGTATTTCATTTGAGGCTTGAACTATCACCTCGAGAGTTTGACCTTTCCAATTTAGAGCCTCTCGCTTTTTCATTTGGAGTATTGTTATTTCTTCTTGTGGTCTAAACACCATACTACGAGGTGTATACCCGAATATAAAAATATGTATGCACACACACACACACACACGCACACACACACACACACACACACACACACACACACACACACACACACACACACACACACACACACACACACACACACACACACACACACACACAACATAGGATATATAATACGATACAAAAGAAAATGATAAGGAGTGTATAAAGTCATAAATGACAGAGAAATAGTTTGATGAAATTTTATTTAAGAAAATTCAAATATCATGGCAAATTGTTTTGCAGCTTAAAAGCATGTAAATAATTTATATTATTATATTTAACAATGAATAAATTACTTACATATTTGCATTAATGCAATATGCAAAGAAATTCCTTCAAAATAATGCAGAATTTAACTATAAAAACTCTTGTTTGGAGAAATGACTTTTGTAAGCAGTATACGTTTTGATGCTGGAAAATAAATTTAAAGGTCACATTTTAATATTTGTTATTTAGTTTATGATTCTTATTTCTTTACTGCCCACAAGGGGCTACACACAGAGGGAACAAACAAGGAAAGACAAACAGATTAAGTCGATTATTTCGACCACAGTGTGTAACTGGTACTTATTTAAACGACTCCGAAAGGATGAAAGGCAAAGTCGACCACAGCGGGATTTGAACTCAGAACGTAGCGGCAGACGAAATACGGCTAAGCATTTCGCCCGGCGTGCTAACGTTTCTGCCAGCTAGCCGCCTTAACCATTTAGTTTGTTTCTATTGGTTTACTGTTTTAAGTCTCTACAGTAGTAACACAAAGTCAATCCCGGTAGAATCTTAACAGAGAAACCTGTGTCAGCTTAATTTCAGAAAGCGGCTCAATTATTAGAATGTTTGCTTTTAAAACTGAATTTGTAATCGAAAATAAAAGTATGTAATGAGAAGAATTTTTAAAAATCTTTTTTTCATTTTTGTTGAAGCCCTTGCACTGATATTGAATTCTTTCTTTCTTCTGATTGTTTTATGATTGGTAGAACTAATAGACAGGAAATCCCATTTGTAATAGTAATTTAGGACACACACACACATACGCACATGCAGAGAGACAGAGAAGGAGAAAGAGAGATTAAAAGCTACATATATAAATACATACAGAGTATATAATCAAGGCATCATAAAGAAAAATCGAGAATTACACATCTTCAAAATATATTTATTGCAACAAATTTGATACTCAGTTTTTATGTGCTCTTAGATGACTAAAATATCTTTCTTGTACAATGTAATTCTCTCTCTCTCTCTCTCTCTCTCTCACGGACACATATGCATGCCTGCATATATGTATGTACGTATATAGAAAAATCGTTACTAATCCAAGCAAATGGTAGTATAAAAGAAACAAATGAAGTTGAAAATATACAGAAAATATATGAAAATTTGTATACGTGTGTATAAAATTATACACGAAGGGAAGAACTACTACGTGGTCTTCTTACATGCTGAAAAGAGATGTCATATTCCTAAACCACGAAAAAACATTCTTACTAATGCACGTTAAATATAAGAGGACAGGACAATTTGAAAGAATTAAAAAGACCTGTTATTTCTATTCGCCGAAGTTTCACCATTAATGGTTAAATATTTATGGTCTACGGACATTTTTTACGTATGCTGACCGCTGGTATAAATTATTATCTTTAATAATATTTACCCTTCATATTTATTTTTAAATATTTTAGTTCTTGTGTCACATAATTCATTGCTGAATTTTTATTCACTGCTGCTTTATTCGGGCTTGGCACGTTGCTTGAGAACATTTGAATTTGTGGTGTGATGGAGGAAAAAGACAACAAGAAGCAAAAGGACAGAATGAAACGTTGGACCTTAACTTGTCGACCGCAGCGGAATATACAATCGTTCCTGATCAAAACACGTCTTTCTCGTAACCTCTCTGTTTTCTGACTGACGCACGTGCTAGCCTTCGACCGCGTGTGCCCGACTTCCGGTCTGACCCTTCCGGTCTGGCTTCACTTCTGTTTGCCTCATCCCTCTCCACAACTCATCACAGCCCATAACACCACACGCCCCCCTGATCTATAGATCATTCAACCGGCTCTCCCACTCAATCCTCGCTCCCGAACTACCTTAATTGGTTTCATAATCAGCCAACCAGGGAGGAGGGTGCCGCTCCCTCTGTGGTCGCTGTGCGACCCCGGGACTGGCCTGAGTTCCTGGCGCGCTGCCTTCATCATCTTGCCTACTGCTGCTGTCTTCATCATCCTGCCCACTGCAGCTGGTTCCATCCTCTGAAGCACTGACAATCTTCCGCACATCCAAAACATAGCGTGGCATACCATCGACCGAGACGTTATTCTTTGAATTGATGGAGGTTATAGTTCCTTTCCCTCATTGTGATGTGCACCGTGCATTTGGGGGTTTTACCCATACTTCTTCCCCGATCTGCACGAAGGTGTGCTCTTCTTCTCCCCGGAGTCGCATTGATGCAATACACGGGTGCCTCCACTCGTACCTGAATATTGCCCTGTGTGGCACCGACTTCTCAGCCTGTCCTGACCTGGGCGACATATTATACCAAAGAAAACGGCCTCGATTGGCGAAATGTGGCCCCTCTCTGCCATGGTCTTGATGGTACAATGATGCCTTTCCACCACTCCATTTCCACTTGGCCGGTATGCCGCCCTGAAGAAGAGGCTGACCTACCACCCGTCAAGCATTTCTTTCAGCACCTCCGAGCGAAATGCAGTGCCATTATCTAGCAGCAACTCATCCTCGGGGTCTCGTTCCAGGAATATCCCATTTAATACTCCGCGATTTCCTCTGCAGTCCCCGTCTTCATCTCCCTCCATATGGCCATCCGCCCCGGTCCGCAGTCAACCATTGAGAGGTACATCCCTTGCCGGTAGTGTGTTACGTCCACTGCCAGTCGTTTCCAGTTGTGGGCCACTGGAATACTTCCCGCCTCATGTACGCCCGGACGTCTGCCCTGTTCTTTTCGGAAGGCACAAAAATTACGCTCAGCTCCAGATCGAACTCAGCGGTTAGCTCACGCAATATTCCCAATCGGCGCTTTACCAGCATCTCCGCGGCCCCTTTGGTTCGCACCCTCCGCTCATTG
>NC_068989.1:58835108-58836109 GCF_001194135.2 Octopus bimaculoides
AAGTATGCTGGTAGCAGCCCACTTTATTTTTTAACGTCGGGGGTTCTCCCCTCCAGTGCCACTCCACTGTCCACCTCTGGCCATCGAAGGCGGCACGAAAATCCTGGTCTTCAATAGTGTGCGCGGCATAGTTTACTTCGCGGTTCTCACCAATGCACGGCGTCGCCATACACGGTTTCCCCGCGACCCCGAAAGTCACACCAGCCTCGTTGACAGTGACACCTCCTAAACGGGTGATTGCATCCATCCCCATCACCACGTCAATCTCATCCACCAAGTGGCCAACTACAATTGCTTGCAGCGTCAGCTTTGCTCCCTGCACCTCAATCTGAACGTCAATAATGCCTTCACAGCGGACTTCTCTTCCGTCGACTGCCCTCACACTGCTTTCTCCACTCCACGTCTCTACCACTCTCGGAGTCATCAGGGTCGTTGTACAGCCTGTGTCCACGAGGGCACGCGACATCTTCCCATCCACCAGCACATCAACAGCGGGTAGAAAAAAATGCGCCTTTATTGATCCGAAGGGATGACCACTGGCGCAGTAGTTTCCCTTAGACTGTTTCCCTGCAGACATTCGCTGGCTATATGTCCCGTTTCTCGACAACGGTAGCAAATGACCTCAGGCTTGGGTAACTTGCAGTCTCGCACCATGTGCGGGCCCTGACACCGGAAACACTGTCCTTGTTCGACCCCTCTCCGCTACTCTTTGGTCGGCCACCTTTTGCTGTTGCCGTTGCTGCCAACGGAGTCGATCTACAACACGAAACTAACATGCGAGCCCGCGTTGTTATATCTGCCATGGGCATGGCGTTCACGTCCGGCAGTTTCTGCAATTCGACCGACATGTGGTCAGGAAAACCAGTCACAAACGCCAACTTTACTGTTCGATCCAGCGATTCTCCCTCGTACCCCGCCAGTGTAGCCAACCTCCTAAGTTCGTTGGCAAACACGTCGACCTGTTCGCCAGTCCACTTCGCTCTCCCCAGGCGAGCGTACGC
>NC_068989.1:58836650-58837927 GCF_001194135.2 Octopus bimaculoides
GTCTGACCCTTCCGGTCTGACCCTTCCGGTCTGACCCTTCCGGTCTGACCCTTCCGGTCTGACCCTTCCGGTCTGACCCTTCCGGTCTGGCTTCACTTCTGTTTGCCTCATCCCTCTCCACCAACAACACACAGCTCATCACAGCCCATAACACCACAGAATTGAATTCACGATGTGTAACGATAACATTCGATATGCATCTGTTCCCTTTTTGATACAGTATGTATTCGAGTTTTATAATTATATGTCCCCAGCAGTTTCCACTGAAGATCCACAGATGATTGGAACGTATAATTATAAATCTCGAATACATACCGTAAAACAAAGGGGATACGTGCATATCGAATGTTATCGATATATATCGTGAATTCGACTAAAAATGTCCTCAAGCAACGTGCCAAGTCCGAATAAAGCAGCAGTGAATTATCTGACCCAAGAATTAAAATATTTAAATATAAATATAAAGGGTAAAAATTATTAAAAATAATAATTTTGACCAGTGACCAGCATATGTAAAAGAAATACCCATAGACCATAAATATTTTTATAATATATATGTGTGTATAAAATTACACACGAAGGGAAGAACCACTAAGTAGTCTTCCTACATGCTGAAAAGAGATGTCAAATCTGCAAACCACGAAAAAACACTTATTTTATGCACGTTGAATGTAGGCGGGCCGGATAATTTGAAACAATTAAAAGGAGCAGTTATTTCTATTCATCCAAAGTTTCGCCATTAGCGATTAAATTAATCAATTAATTAACTAATTAATTAATCAATGAATCAATCATCTATGAATCTTCAATAGAAACTTCTGGGGACATATAATTATAAAACTCGAATACATACCGTATCACAAAGGAGACATATACATATCGAATGTTATCGTTATACATCGTGAATTCAATTCAAATGTTCTCAAGCAACGTGCCAAGCCCGAATAAAGCAGCAGTGAATTACCTGACCCAAGAATTAAAATATTTGAATATAAATATAAAGGGTAAACATTGTTTAAAGTAATAATTTTTACCAGCGGCCAGCATATGTAAAAAATGTCCGTAGACCATAAATATTTAATCGTTAATGGTGAAACTTCGGAGAAGAGAAATAACAGGTCTTTTTAGTTCTTTCAAATTGTCCTGCTCATCTACATTCAACGTGCATAAATAAAAATGTTTTTTTCGTGGTTTGGGGATTTAACATCTCTTTTCAGCATGTAAGAAGACCTCTTAGTGGTTCTTCGCTTCGTGTATAATTTTATACACACGTATAT
>NC_068989.1:58838048-58847477 GCF_001194135.2 Octopus bimaculoides
TATATATATATATATATATATGTAACTATGTATGTATACATATGACCAGTTTCACATTTGTTAATTTTCAAAAGTGTACGTTATGAGGAATATGGAGCTATATTGCAACCTGCGTCTTTTCTGGTTGTGGTTCTAAAAATCTCTGATATTATAAAAAGATTGTGGCTCAGATCACTATCAGTTAATGTTCTGATTGATTGGTAGAAGATGTTCATGTTGAATTTATCTCTCTGTCTACCCAACTATTCAACTAAAGTAACTTTCTTTCGGTCAAATATTTCCATCAAATATTAGTTACGGACAACGATCGATTTCTACTTCTCTCTTTTAGTAAAATGTTCTCTAATATAATCATTGCAATTAACAGACCGTTAACTCCTTGGTAGTGAGGAGATTTAATTAAATTCAAAATAGCAAATTCTGCCTAATAATATTATATGGACATTATTAAGGCGCTGTGTGGTAGGGTCGTTAGCATGCCGGGCTAAATATTTAGCGACATTTCGTATTCATGTTGAGTACACATTCCGTCGAGGTCGACTATCTGTCATCCCTTCAGGGTCGTTAAAGTAAGAACCAGTTGAGTGTTGGAGTCAAGGCAATCGACTTAACCCTCTCACAAAATTGCTGGCTTTGTGCCAAAATTGGAAATCAATATCTGAAATTATAGTCAAAATCCAATTCACCAACGAGAAAGATTCCAAGCAAGATATTTCTTTCTGTTGCATCCAGTCATTTATAATACATTTCCTACATGAAAATATACATCATTATAAATATTTCCTACAATATACAATGAAGCACCCTTTGCTTGTAAATGAATTAAGAGTTAAATTTCTTGAAATTTTAACTACAAAATATATATTATTGAAATGCAATATTGACTTATTCTTTACATAATTCAACTTAGTGATATACTAAACACCAATAGATAAATACGGCAAATCATATTGAATAAAAAAGAAATATATAAACGAAGGAGTTTTTTTGGAAGAGATCAATATTCATTCACAAACACACTTCAGCTACAATCTTTTCTTTCTTCGACAGTAATTGTAACGGCTGACACTGAAGGAGCTCGTTTCATACTGTATTCATCTGGGCTCAACTGGCCTATACAGATAACGTAGGAATATCACAAATAGATTACAACTGAGGAGTTATTAAATGCATTAAGAGCATTATGCATTTGATTAGACCTATGTACACTCACTAAACTATGTGTTCGGTTGGATGATTTTTTAATGAATAAATGTGATTGCAATTACACACACACACACACACACACACACACACACACACACACACACACACACACATATGCACACATTGAAATTGTCATCACTATACGAGCGGATGTATGTTTGTGTACGTGTGTATATCGGTTGGATGTGTTCTTTGTTAATGAATAAATGTGATTGCACACACGGACTCATGCACGCGCTCACACACACACCTACACACATTAAAATTGTCGTCACTATACGGGTGGATAAATGTGTGTGTTGCATCTCTTTCTATATTTACCAGGTGTCAGGTATGAACTCGTTAAAGTAAGTACACTTTAATCGCCACCTAGATCCACTTCTTCAACCTTTATAGGATGAGTCCCACCTGGTTCTCCACATAGCCTTTACCAATAGAAGCAGCTGTAAAAAAAAATGTGCTATAGCATGGAATGTATATATGTAAATATAAGAAGCTTGTCTTCTATTTATTTTGCTTCACTTTGTGTTTGTAAAACTGTGCGGTAGCATTTGCACTCCGCACCGCTCTACTCTACACAGCAGCGTAGTGGGTGGTCTTTGCAAAACAAACTATATAGATAGGGCGGACAAGCAGACAAGCAGGCAGACAACTCGATACACACACATACACACACACGCACACATACACACACACACGCACACGCACACAAACTCACGCACACAATTTAGTATGCGTGCGTGCTTGGCTCCTCCAGTAATCTTGCGACCTTGTAAAATCTTTTGTCTTTTTGTATAGTGTTGACTCCTTTTCCGCGTTACATGTTTGTGGGGGTACAGTAATCATCAGGGAGAGGAGTTGCCGAGGGATTCGTATTGTTGAAATTATTTGACAAGAGGCGCTACTGCAACGTGTGTCTACGAGGGTGTTTGTTTACGATTTGTAGCTGTGGTATCTAGTTTAGCTCCCTAACTGACAGCGTAGCCATGGGGGTTCTAAGAAAAGAGGAAGAAAGACTTTTTTGTCAGTTTTTATCAGTTGGTCTATATTATTCGAGGTATAAACTGATGCCATCAGCCCCATTTCCATAAATTTCGAGATATGTGTGCTTCACTATTTTCTATTTTGCCGCACATATGTTACATCTTCAGAACAATTCTTTCCTTATTCTGAAAGTATGCCTTGATTTTATCACACCACTTTTATTCTACAGCATCGTTTAAGCGAAAAAAAAAAAAAAAAAAAGTTTAAACGTACCTTACATCCTCTTAGATATTTATTTTAAAAGGAGGGTAAACTTTAAGATAGATGCAATATACTATAAAAGAACACAGCTCACTTCCTTCATCACCAAAAAATATAGTTAAAAAAAAGACATGGCGTCTTAGTTCACAACATAATGATTTGCAGAAACATTTTAATAAATTAACCCTTGGCCTACCAGAGAAAATGTATGTCATTAATTACCAACTGGGTCCAATGGATCCAATATTTTTCTTTCTATTAAATTTTATTCAAACTACCATTATTTTTTAGCTACATTATATATGCTATCAGGTGAATGAAGAATTACTTTTTCTCACTAATTTTAATAAAAGAAATATAGCTTACAGAAAAAAGTATAAATTCAAAAATTACAGAATTACAGCTCTTCACGGCAGTGAAGGTAGACAACATTGGAATTTTCTTGGCAAACATGGATATTACAATTCTTACATGTAGTACGAGTTTTCCTGTCTTTTTGGAGACCACTCAAAAACATCTTCCTTTTTTCTTTGGCTGAGGAATCTCAAATGAGGTTGAAGATCGTCTTCTTTTCTTGTTTGGTTGAGAAATGTTAGCGGAACTTGAAGATTGTTTGTCATGTTCTTGTTTGGCATTAACTCCAGCAAGTTCCTTTCCTAACTGAATTAGGCACTATCTTCTTTTATCCTTGAAACTTTGCAAGTGAAGCCGTTTAGCAAAAATGAATGCATTCACTGCACTTATATCAATCATATTGTAGAATATAACCATAGGCCATCTTCGAGTCATTCTTTAGCAAGTGTATGTCCTTACCATCTTATCTAGGGTATCTACTCCTCCTTTTGTTTTGTTGTAACATGTAATAACTTCAGGTTTCTTTTCAGCACTTTTTGAATCAATTGAAGGCCGAGAGTGAATTGTAATCATAAGTGTGACCACATAATTTTTCTTGGAACAATAAGATAAGATCATAGAATCCTTTTGAAATCCAAATATTGTGCTGTTACTTTCTCTTTCTTTTCCATTTCTGAAGCACTTGGATGTTCAACTCTGTTCTTGCTAATTGTTCCAATTAAAGTAGTTTTCTTGCTAAGCATCTTTCAAGCCAATCCTAGACTTGTAAAAAATTTGTCACAAGTTATATTGCAACCAGTATTTTTAAGTTCTTTTACTAGGTATTCAACAACTCTTGAACCTTGATTTGTCTCTCTCCCTTTTACTGGTCGTTTTCCAATGTAGATTTGCATTTTCCAGGCATAAGATGTATCACTGTCGCATATTGCTCAAATTTTAATTCCATACTTCTTTGGTTTTGAAGGAATATATATCCGGAATGGGCCGCGTCCTCTGAATGAAACTAACTGTTCATCAACTGTCATGCATGAACTTGGAGCATACCCATCTTTCAAATTCTGGTTCCACATTTCAAATACTTCTCTTATGGGCTCCAATTTATCATCACTTCTCTTTTTTCTTCTTGCACTAGCATCCTCAAAACGCAATACTTGTAAAATCTGTTGAAATCTTCCCTAGCTCATAATTTTATTGAACCAGATGATAAAACAAATTTATTTCACTATAACATATGTGGCTCGGGCGGGTTGTGTGGTAAAAAGCTTGCTTCCCAACCATATGGTTCCGGGTTCAGTCCCACTGCATGGCACCTTGGGCAAGTGTCATCTACTATAGCCTCGGGCTGACCAAAGCCTTATGATTGGATATGGTAGACGGAAACTGAAAGAAGCCCGTCGTATATATATATATATATATATATATATATATATATATATATATGGAAGAATTTACAAAAAAAACAACAACAGACGAGGACAGGTGGTGTAAACAACAAAAGGATGTATTAGTTTAACGCTCGGGAATAGAGAAAGTCTTTAACGTTTCGAGCTACGCTCTTCAACAGAAAGAAATAAGGAGAAAAACAAGGAGAAAATATATATATGTGTGTGTGTGTGTGCGTGCGTGTGTATGTGTGTGTGTGTGTGTGTGTGTGTGTATGTGTGTGTGTGTCTTTGTGTCTGTTTTTATCTCCCCACCATCTCTTGATAACCGATGTTGGTGTGTTTACGTCCTCGTAGCATAGCGGTTCGGCAAAAGAGATTGGTAGAATAAGTACCAGGCTTACAAAGAATAAGTTCTGGGTCGATTTGTTCGACCAAAGGCGGTGCTACAGCATGGCCGCAGTCAAGTGACTGAAAAAAATAAAAGAGGAAAAGAATACAGTTTGTATTTAGACATAGTTTAAATTTTACATATTATTTATAATTACATATAACTTAAAGTATATTTTTCGTATAGTGTCATAATCACCACACGCCTAATACAGGCAAAGGTTTACAGTCAGGTTTTAATTTTTTTTCAAAATAATTCATAGAAAAATAATTCCTAACTCTACAAATGCTAAAAACTGTATTTCTCTAGGCATTAGGTTAACTATTTTTAAGAATATATATCTTCTCTTGTGCAATAATTCTGATACGATGTGAAGTGAAATTAGGCAAAACGTTTCATGGTGGAATTGATAGTCGCTCCTGTACATAAGCATTAACAAACAGTCGGATCCTGTAACGATTTCTGAATTTCAAATCAAAACCTTCATTTCTTCCACGGGGTGGGGAAGATTTTCTCATTGATAGCACCTGGGATATTCTCTGTTAGTTATTCTACATGTTCGGGTTGTTTCCGCTTTCTGCTTGAACCAGAGTAACTATATATATATTCTATATATTTCACCAAAATATTTGGCAGAATGTCACCTGATGAAATTAAGTGGTTATGTAATAATGCGAATTATGTAATGCAATCCTATATGGACTTCGTATTTGGGAATAAATCACGCTATTAAAACGCATGTTGTGATGTCTTAAATTATCCATCCCTATTTGTTTACTTAAAGATACGCCGTATCATATATACATTTGATATATATACAGATTTCTAAGATATCTGAAACCAATATATAACTGGAATCATCTGGAATACTTTCTTTCAGAGTAATCTGTATAGCCAAGGATACGAAGAAGTGCTTCTAAGTTAATTTATGAAGAACTATTTGATCCCATCTCAGAGTGAATCATATACACGGCACCGATGAACTGAAGTAATGGCAAAATATCGATATCTGTCGTTCTTGTTTCCCTCCGAAGAGTTTCGATTTCATTGACTTTGAAGTAATAGTATGTGTTTTTAACACCCTACGTCTTCAAAGGGACTTACCCTAAACGAAATACCACAGCCAAAAACCGTTTAAACACAGATACAATAAGGATGTACCATCGATAATGTTTAGATTATAGAGTTGATCCTAACTAAAAATTTGTGTCTTGTTTTACTCGCGGGGCGCTGTTGCACAGCAGCACATAGACTTTACGCTATCGGTATTACTTCGGACCGTCAAGCTTTGAGCTATACGGTGCTTGTTTTGTTTTTTTATAGCACTTTGCGTCTTTAAAAGGACTTCTCTGGATGATATACTGCAGTCAAAAAGTATGTAATATTGGTAATATATATAGCTTTCATTCAGCCTTCTTCTGGCTATTTCGTAATGTTGATCCGTTAGTTAATCACTAGAAAAAATTTTTTCTGTCTCCTTTCTTTTTCCTCTTAATCCTTTCTGTGGAAGGGTATAGGCTCGAATCGTAAAAGACTCTTCCGAGCGTTAAACTAATACACCAGCTTGTTGTTCCGGCACCTGTCTTCGTCTTTTGTTTTCTGTAAATTTGAACAATATACATATATATACACATGTGTCCATATGTATATTTACGCGCGCGCACACACAGACACAGACACAGACACGCACAGACACACACACACACACACACACACCTGTGTGTATGTGCACACGCATGAATGTACATGTATGTATTGACTAACTCCGGGTTTGTACTCATGTCTAACTAAATAAAACGTTACACTTCACACGTAAGCTACTCTTATAATCAATATTTTACGGGGCAATGGGATAGTGAAGTGATTAACTTGATTAAGTGCCAAGTGTGAAGTAAAGGTACAGGTGAAGATTTCTAGTAAAACGTTTTCTTCCCAGCCACATGGTTTGGAGTTCTGTCCCACTGCGTGGCATCTTGGTCAAGTGTCTTTTACTTTAGCCTCGGGCCTATCAAAGCCTTGCTAGTGTATCTGGTGGACAGATACCGAAAGAAGCTCGTCCTATATATGTGTGCAGTCTTTATGTTTTTGTCTGTATTCCGTCCCCGTTTGACAATCGGTGTCGGTTTCTTTACATCCCAGTAAATTAGCGGTTCGGGCTAAGGAACCGACAGAACAAGTACTAGGCTTTATAAAGTAAATACTAGGGTCAATTTGATATACTCTCAATGTGATATCCCAGTATGACCGCATGCCAATGACCAAAAAGTAAAAGATAAAGTATATTGCGCTTTTCCTGCTAGGTTGTGAATTAAATTCTTGGTCAAGTCAGGGAATGTATATGCCGGTTCAAGCGGGGCGAGCAAATGACATCCGCTTGTAGTAAATTAACTAATAGAACAACGAAATGAGAAAATCTCTCCTGGAAGATTTTGAGAAAATGCTCCGTTCCAAATTCCAAGAATGTTAACGAAAACTGCAGACACTTGAAGGCTGAACAAAGTACAGCAGCCGAAATATTGTTTGAGAGGATACTTGTTCGAATACATCAGTATTTAATTGTTTCAAGGTCAGTAATTTCTGGGGAGGGAGTAAGTCGATTATATTGATTCAAGTGCTCAACTGGTACTAATTTTATCGACCCTGAAAGGCTGAAAGGCAAAGTCAACCCCCGGCGTCATTTGAGCAATAGATTAATATTGGTTTCATATTTTGGCACCAGGCTGGTGATTTACAGGGAGGGGTTAAGTCGATTACATTGATACTAGTGCTCAACTGATACTAATTTTATCGACCCTGAAAGAATGAAAGGCAAAATCGAACTCGGTGGAATTTGAACTCAGAATGGGAAGACGGATGAAATGCTGCTAAGCATTTTTCCCGGCGTGCTAACGATTCTGCCAGCTCGCTGCCTTTATGTCAGTATATATTAATTATTTCTAACAAGAGACGAGGCTAAAAATTTAAGGTGTGTGGGTAGGTGGAGATTAATTCTTTAAACCGAACCCAAATAACAGATACTACTTTTTATAGAGACTGGAAAGATGATAGGCAATGTGGATCTTGGCGGGAATTGAACTCAAAACATAAAGAGCCGGAATAAATACATTTCTGCTATTACATTACTCTTATAGCATAATTATTATTTCTTATCTCAGAAATTCAGACCAAAACTAACGAATTTCTTTTCAAAATACGTCCGAGAATCATGATTTTATGTTGTCTTGTGAAGTATAAATCCCACCTAACATTCCATTCTTTTTCTTATTGTTATTTTATTCTATTTACTTTTTTTCCGGCTTTGTTTATATTTCAAAGTTGACTTTAATTTCAAGTCAACTTTGAAATGACTTTGGACTTTGTTTAATACTTCTGTAACTTGAAGTCACTCATAGTCATTTACTTTTTCTATCCATTGAAAGAAAGAAAATTTAATCAGTAGATTTTAATGTCTTTTCGTTTTTTTATACTGACTTTTGGTTTTAATATAATTTTGTGCTCATTGTTTTGTTATGTTTTAGCTTTCCTTGCTATAAATTTTTCTCGACTATCCACTTCCCTCCCCAAAGCAGATTTTTCTTTTACAAACTGATCTACTGCTAGTAGTAAAGCTTAAAATGCAAATTCTAATTATGTTGGAACTAAAGAATTCTTAATTTCCTAGATTAGACCTTAACCTCTAATGATTAGGTTTCTTTGGATTTTCTTCTCATTTTTTTACCTAACACCTGCGTTGTTGAAGTATCAAGTGTACGTTCTATGCTTAATACAGTCCCATCCCTATCTCTCAGGTCTATGGTATAGCAAGCTTCGACTTATGAGAGAACTAACACTGCTGTATGTGATGATATGCACGGCACAACTGTCCCGTAAAAATGAGGTCAACAAGACGATGCTAGATACTTGTGCTGACGCCTACTTCTTTTCATTTAACTTTCATGTATAATATTGCTCCAAAACTCTTGTAGAACTTGAAAGGGAATTCGAAACGTCTGATCTCTTGAGGTTTAACGTCACCCAGACTAAGCAGGAGGTCACCAACTTCTTTTGTTTCGCTTCTTCATAGCTTCAAATGTTAGCTTGCACAAGTTAGGTTAGCATGACGTAACAACAGATCAGTCTAGAAATAAAAAGAACAAAAGGGATGTTTGTGGAGTTAAAGGAAAACTATATCACACACGATTCTAGACATCGTTCTTCTCTAAGTCTGAATCTGTTATTAAGAGAATATAGTATCACTGTAAAGATTTTGCTAATTTGGAAAGCGAAAATATGTCCCAAATGGCCACGATATTAAGAATTTAAAACAATTATTTTTGCATTTTTATAATACGAATATAATATCAATATCGTTTAACGTTTATCGTACATTTTTCAAATTCATCTAATTATATAAACTAAACATTCAAACACTGAGATTTGAAATGAGATGTTACTACTGTTCATATCTGTGGATAAATTTTAAAATTGATGATATCACCAGCAGTAACATAGGTGGATCGCAGATGTAATAACATTAAATAGCTATGAATTATAAATTTGCACAAAGCGTAATGATGCTTAACAAGCATCTACCTGCTAGAAATAAGAGCTAAAGTCTTAAATTAATCCACCGTAGCGCACCAAGATAACGGAGAAAAACAGTATGCGAGGAAAACAGAAAGAATTAAAACATTTAAGAGCACAAATAAAAATATTATGCAATTAGGGATATCCACAAACCAGGTTTCGGCTTTTGTGTGGCCTACCGGTTAATAATCCTTGACTGTGGCCTACCGGTTAATAATCCTTGACTGTCACGTTAAACTCTGACTGTGCAACTGGTTTTGTTTTGCGCCAATATATATATATATA
>NC_068989.1:58848658-58850823 GCF_001194135.2 Octopus bimaculoides
ACACACACACACACACACACACACACACTCACACACACACACACACACACACACACACATACACACACACACACACACACGACTATACAAATATGTTAGTAATAATGGACAAATGAAAAAGTTCTTGATACTGCAGTGTATGAATAATGATACTGTAGTGTATTCAGTTGAAGGTCATAACGTTACTTTTTAAATCAAACTGAATTTTGGTCTTAATCACCTCTACTGGTATTACAGTTCGAATTGAGGTTTATAAAATGTTCATTCATATTAGATAAACGCTGCAGCTCTTCTGTGAAATGAATTTAGGACAAAAATAATATGGCAAGGCGTCGGATGGAAGCTTTTTCTCTCATTAGCTCAAGTTTTGTTTTGATCTCGCATTATAACAAACGTTAATTAGCATTAAATTCTGAGTTTCATATGACTGAGAACAAAAAAAATCTCTCTCTCTCTGTAAATCTCTCTCTCTCTGTATTAGATTTAGAAGGTAAGTGATTGCAAGAACCTGTCTACAAGAAGTAAGAAAAAAGCAAAGGGACTATGTGGAATTATATGAACGGAGTTCCAACGAAAAGCTGATGCTAATTTAATACAATTTTACTTGATGAGTCAATATAGAGGGAATACTACGCTGGGTGGGGGAAAAGTAAGGCACTAGTACTACCAGAGGCAGTCTCCTTGGCTTACTGTTTCCTTATTTGTTTTCTAAATAGATACCTTATGATTTTGAAACTGTGTTGGAGTATTAAATAAAGGCACTGTGTGTTAGTATAAAGAGGTGCTTTCAATGGACGGTTCTGGGAGTATATACGCCAGTCAAATTTCACGAAGGGCTGTGCTAATATCGTATTCTTTTAGTCCAGTAAAAGATTTATAACAGCTAACATTTACATCCAACCTCGAATGCACATGTATCGGCAAGTAACGACATCTTAGGTGGGATCAGTTTCCTGTTAGCAGATCCTAGATTATATGAAATTCTCGATTTAATTAAGTTTTGGGATAACGCTGAAGAAAACGAGATGTAATAATATAATAAGAAGGCATTCATTCGTTACCTTGCGGACTGTGATCTTAAGAGACATGTGATCTGTGGAAACGCGCTTAGCAATGCATTAAAATATTTATAAATTCCATCCAAGGATTATTGTTATTATTGCTATATTTATCCTATATTATATCGGTACAGCTCGATGCAACCCCCAAAAAACTGGTTCACCGGTCAGCATCATTAAACTGTGGCCGGCACAATCAAATAGGAGCTTTATTTGCATATTCAAAACGTTTCACATAAACAAATTTAAACGATATATATATATATGTCATGATGGATATTTGAGACGAAAAGATCCTCCCTCTTTAGTATTCTGTCAATGGAAATAGGGAGAAATAGGGAGAAAAAACCTCTGCATCAACTCATTGCTGGATCAGATCTTCTGTGCCCAAAGACTATTGCACTACAACCATAACGATTGTGGTGTAGTCAATACAAAGGCTGCTAGCTGTTTGGGGTACAAAATCGTAAGGATCATCTATGATGTGGCTTTACAAATTGAAAAGAAAGATAATTATATCTAATACCTCGTGAAAGAAAAAAAACAAAAAATCAAAAAAGAGAAAGAAACTATTCTTCCGATTTTTAAGCAATCATGGCTTGGAAATGAAAATCATGGAAGTGTGAGAACTGAAACAAAAATAATCATTAGTGCATGTTCTTTCAAGATCTAACAGACAAAAATCACTTGAGATGTCTGAGAAAAGATTTCAAAGACTTCTTCACATACAAAGCGGATATTCTTAAGCACAGCATACATCCTCTGAAGGTTGTTGACTATTCTGTAAATATTCTAAAATGAAGCCTCATGTAAGCAAAAAACCTCACAAAATACTTTAAATGAAATCCTACAAAAATACCGTAGTATCATGAAACAAGAAAAACGTAACTCAAAACCTCACACACCCAAATCGTACAATGTTGAAGCTCGGTGGTACACGGAAAACCTACACAAGTTTTATAATGCTAAAGATAACATAACATGTATATATGCCGATACGACCACTTTAAACTTTGCCTTGTATTCATATATTCAAATACACACACACACACACACACACACACACACACACACATATATATATATATATATATATATATATATATA
>NC_068989.1:58851113-58861241 GCF_001194135.2 Octopus bimaculoides
TATATACTCAAGTACAACGGTCTTCTTTCAGCTTTCGTCTGCAAACCCGCTCTTAAAGCATTCGTCGGACAAGGCCTGTAGTAACTGATATACTCAGAAGTGCACTTGGAGCAAGTGTTTTCTATTACATATATATATTCATACATAATACACACACACACACACACACACACACACACACACACACACACACACACACGTATACACTTCGGAGACGTCTTTCTTCTCTAGCATGTGATTTGATCTGAGTCCGTGTGTTGAAACTAAAGCCATTACAGCGTGGAAGGAACATAGAAATTCAAACACACAAAGACTGCTAACTTCACTTCAGCATTTATTATTTAGTGTCAAACGTCAAAACTTACTTCCTTTGCTCATTGATAAGATTCTAATGTTCTCAATATCCTTTAGGAATGCATCTTTAAGCAGGAAATTTATGCGAGTGCTTCATAAACCGGATTTCTAGGGGGGGGGGTCTGTCTGTCTGTCTGTCTGTCTGTCTGTATATACTAAACTAAGATGTCATACTGGAACACAGATGCGCTTCTGCAAATGTGCTTTCTTCCTAGAAGTAAAACCCAAAGCATTGTTACAGGGCAGTCGAATTACTTCGCCCCAGCGTAGCAGCACACTGACGCTGCATTCCTCCTCCTTTTAAAAGCTAGCAGCGGATGAATACACATGCCAACTTCCGCCCAGCCGAAGGGCGCGAAAACTTAGAATACAACCAGTTGCTGCTGAGCTATTCAATGGTCAGTCAATGGTCAGTCAATTGAAGACCTCGACGCACACCATCTAGTTTATAGAAAGATACAATATAGATTTACTTGGGCTATAATACACTCGGGTACCCCGTATCAATGCCAACACTCCATATGCGGACTCTGCTTAAAAGAAGCCCTCAAAGTTTTAACCCATAACTCACCACAGTTGTTCAATAAACACAACGAAGCCTTCACTGCATGTAAGCTCAAATTCTTCCGCACTTTTAAACTCTTTCATTAATCTAAATATAAGTTCACCCACCACGAATAACAACCACATACAAACGTCCATGATCATTAGCACATAACCCCCTATATCTCTTCTACCTCTCCTATATCTCTGTATCTCTTCTATCTATCTTATCTCTTATATCGCTTCTATCTACCTTACCTCATCACTTTATAAGATAAATATTAATTCTTTAATCTATCTTTAATTTATTTTTAAACCTTAACCTAATAAATTCCCTAATGTTTAAATCTATCTCCTACTCCTAAATAATTTAACGTTCAACTAGTTCCTCTATTCTCGAATACCTACACACCCATAACCCCATTGTTAAAATTAACTCTACAGCCACTGAACTTAACCAGAACGGACACAGATATTTACTTCTAGATTTCCTCCTCAAACCCTATAGACTAGAAGAATACCATTGGCACCTACTATCCTCTTTAAATTCCTTTCATTTTGCCCTGTTTTAATTATTTATTTTTTCTTCCTTTACCTCCTCATTCTCTCTCTTATTTTCTCGGCTATCTTTGTACAATATATTCTTATTGATGATTATATGATGATTATATACCTTACTCTATCCTAAAGCTAATCCTTAACTTCCCCCCTCACTCTATCCACCTCTCTATTTGCTTTACTCTCCTTTTACCACTTAATAACCACCTCCGCTACCATTCTGTTATTGAACGTTGATAAGTTGGCGTCTTTTTTTTTTTTCTTTTTTTGAATGTTTACAATATCAGGACTTTAACCCACATGGATTGCGCCAAAGGACTTGTGGACTTATATCTACAACATCGGAAAGTTGAACTGCGAACTTTTATGCTTCTTTTTTCTTCTCTCTCTCTCTCTCTCTCTCTCTCTTCATCTCCTCATTCCTTTACTCCTGTCTTCTTTGTCGTCATTTTATTAATCTGTACCTTTCTTATTTTCCTTATTTGTCTCTGATGACGGAATATCCCATACTTTGGGACATCCCAGAAATAGCTGCAAGACTGAATTTTTTTCAAATAATAATAATGTATATGACTTGAGATGTTTGCCTTACCTTAACGTTTGTTGTCCTTTTTAACAATTATATGTATATACATATATATGTATCATTTTATATGCTTATTGCAGACACATATGCATCCAAACATGCACACGCATACAATCTCACACTTCCGCACACGCATAACACACACACATCACACACACACACGACTCACACACGACACACACACACAAACACGACATACATACGACACACACACATGCACACACACACATACACACACACACACACACACAAACACGACATACATACGACACACACACACACACACACACACCTTACACTATTCGTCTTAAATTGTCGGCCATAGGAACTACTGTCAAAACTTTGACATGAATACCTACAAAATGCACAATGACGACCTCTTACTCTACAATACCACCCGACACAGTGAATCATATTTGCACCCTTATACTATCTATACATTTCCAAACTACTGACTAATGATGAAAGGATGTTCAGCAGCAACTATTGCTAGTCATCTCAATTCCTCTGCTTTTCTCAACGGATTCTTTTACAGCTTTATCTCTCGTCTGTTTACAAATATTTCACTTTCTTTTTTCGTGACTCCCTTTAGTAACTTTTGCAGTCTTAACATTCAAAGTGTCAAATTATCGTATTTTCAAAGATTGTCAGCGTTGCATTTTTAAAGTCACATTTTGCTTTCTTTCCACACCCTTAAACACTAGAATACTTTTGTAATATATCTAAAACAAGATTTTACAAACGCAGATTAATATAATTTTTTCTTGGTGAATTTTTACATTCTTCAACGAACTCTTGTCTGCGTTAATAGTTAACAAAAAGGAAAACAAGTAACACGAAGAAAAAAAATGTATTTTCAAGGAGTGTTTGGAATATTTTCTATTAGCTGTAACTTGCTGCTTAAAATCTAGTGTCACCGATTATACTTGTGGTACATGGAACATTTCAATCATCAATTTCGAAAAGAACAGAACTTACCTATTTTGAAACCATGTTCTGCCTAAATGTGTTTTCCTTTATTTTAGAATCAACTGTAAGGAAGCAGTTTTCAAATAAAATTAACTGACTCATTATCGAGATTTATGTTGTATCTATAGCCTTTACGTGCTTAGAGAACCACTTCCAAAGAAGAATCACTCCACGTTCTCTGGAAAGTTTATAAATTCTTATGACGTCAACAACATATAATTCTCGCTGGTAAGAATTGGATAAAGAAATTCACAAGATTGCTTTGGTGCAATAAAAGAATTTTTGTCACGTCAACAGGAGACGTAGCCTCGTGTCTCACCGATGCCCTTCAGCTTTTTTCTATCTAAAAGATGTTTTCAACACAATATTTAAATGCTATTATTTATAGCATTCTAATTCCCAAAAGAAATTTTTTTTGTTGCTTTTCACAACAAAATTATTTAACTCGTAAACACTATTTTCCTCTATTTTACAAATTCCTTTGATTTCATTATTTTCTGAAACAAGCGTCAACGAAGAAAATTCAGTTGAAATTTCTACATATTTATTTAAAAAGTATCCTAGTTTTATACGTTAACTCATACATTCTAAAATACTTTGATGTTGATCAACAAATATTACCATTCACATTACAATAATCTTAATTTGACTTAGAAATAATCAGACACTGTCAATTCCGCTTAATTGCATGATCTGCATGAGTGAATATGTTAGGTAAATAATTAGAATATGCAGTCAACAGAATTTGCAGAATGGGCAATAAATTAGTAGTAAGATATAGTAGATATTAGTAGCAAGAGTCGTTTGCAGTTAGATAGAGTAGATATGTTACACATATGCACGCCACCTAATCAATGTTAACTTATCTATGTTACCCATAAGCAACTGCACCACATGGGTTATACATTCAGACAAGAATTTTATTTCTGCATACGTTATGTTTTGTATTATTTTATTATTTAAATACAACGTATATGTTTAATGTTGAGCACTTCACAGACAAGGGTAACCTTAACATAATTCTCAGGGAGGTTCAGCGTGATACAGTGTGTGACAAGGCTGGCCATTTGAAATACAGGTGCAATCCGTTTTTGCCAAGTGAGTGAACTGGAACAACGGGAAATAATGCGCCTTGCTGAAGGACACAATGTCCCGCCTCGTATCGAACAACATTACAATTGCGAGACGAATACCTGTAAACACTACGCCACTTGTGTTTAATTTATGAGATTTTCATCACAGATCAACTTGCCCCCCCCCCCCACCAATGATAGATTCGTTTGGTTTCCAACAATTTCCTTTGATGGAAACTAATCAGAAGCTAATTGATTTGTTCTAATGTTTTCTAGAGAAGAATGTGTCGTTTCCTCACACCTATTTCCGGAACTCAATTCAACAATTAATATATTAGAACGATAGATTTGTAGTTTAAATGCAGAAGTATGAAATCTGAAATGTCGCTATGACAGTTGGTAAATTGTGTATTTTTTCACTGTCTACCATTTCTAATTGCTGCTTTTTTATAAGAATCTCTCTCTGTTGACAGAAAGAGTATGATGTCTGTTGATGAGACAGTTAATAGTTACATCTTCGCCATCATCATCATAATTGTCGTTATGATTATCTGTTCTTGCATCATCATTTATGAGCCAGGAAAGAAGAAATTTCCATTTATTGAGATGTTGTAATACATCAAAATACCAGCTTGACTCACATACAAAATGTTCTTCTATCTTCATTGCTGTAAAATCAGCCCCATTAATCTTTAAGTAACGTCCCTTGCTACACAATATGTATCTCATCATATGGCCTTTTTAAATTCGAACCATAGCACATGCACACGCGTTCACATATGTGCGCACGCACGAGCACACATACATATAAGTTATGCATACTGTATAAGCGTGTATATGAGTATGTACATATGTATATATGTTTGTGTATCCTTAGTCATTGCACGGTGATCGCCATAAGCTTTAATCTTATATGAAATACCATTATCATTATTTACAGAATTGTAAAAACGGCGCCGTATAAAAAAACCATTCGCACCGAAAGCATATAGAAAGTTTGTTTACATATAAACACGAACTATCATAGTTCTTAAATTTGATAGAAACCGGTAGGCTGGTTCGCTGGCGTAAAGGTAACAAACCTAGTCGCGTTAACAAAAGAACGTGGGTTCGACTCCCACGCGGTTAGGAAAGCCTTCTTTTTTTTTTCTGTCGAGGGCTTATATGCCCCCTTTATTAGACTATTTTCCTTATTCATTGTACGGTGATCGCCATAAGATTTAAGCTTATATAAAATACCATTATTATTTTGTACGGGATTGTAAAAACGGCGCCGTATAAAAACCATTCGCACCGAAAGTATATATATATATATATATATAAATATGAATGTGTGTGCGTGCACGCGTATGTATACGTATCATAGCGATTTGCTTTAGCTGTTCTCGTGGACACAAGAATGAGGGTGTACATGGCCTTTTATATGTGCCTAAAGAACCGCGAAGCATGTCAAGAGAAACTCCTTCATTTTTCTGTGTACAAAGAGATTATGAAGACTGCGATATATCTCTATGTTATTCACGCGTCCTTCAAATCTCCTTCTGTTACATTACCTATAGAACTCTAGCACCTTCATCCTTCATTTTCACTTCCATAACTGTCTATTTCATCATCTATGGGAGCTAGTCACTATTTGGGAGAAAAAGAACGGGGAGTGGTTCATCATGATAGAATAATATACGTTGAATACTGCACTACACCAGTTCAATATTCTGGAAAATATAAACTCGAGAAGACAATCCTCGTGAAAAAGTCCAATCATACTAACACTAGAAAAATCATAATCAAAATAATACCTTTGTTCTCTCTATATTACGAGTAAAGCTAAAAGCATTGATTCTTCTAGCAATCCACTTACTCAAACAGATTCGATGTGACGACCACTGCTTCTCATAGTAGATTATATAACAAACAAATTTCATTTGGCATATTTTCATAAGATCTTTTGTAGTAATTTGCTATGTTTTTGTTGTAAAAGTACCACAATTATAGCAGCAATGTCTAGAATATATTTTTCATTCACGGATCATCATAGTTAATCAGCAACAATTTTAGTAAATGTTCTGAAAATATTAAATATTCCAGATATAACTAGTGAAAAATAGTTTGCCTTATCTTAAAACTAAGTTTTACTTCTCTACCAATGGCATTTTTGAAATCAACGTCTCAAAAATTATTTCAGATCCATCAAAAAATCCTTTCAGGTGCAAATTCCTTGTCGACAAATTCTGTTTGACTACGACTTTATTAAAGTAAACTAACTATTTACGTCTAACTTCATAATACATCATCTTAAAAGGAGCAACATATACATTACTCGAGCTTGTTCCTGTATAGTACATAAGATATTTCATTAACAGCAATATGGCACGTTACCCTACCTTATCTCTGTTTCATAAAGAACGACATGTTTCCACTCCAGATGCACAAAGTAGGAGTCATGTGATATCCCGCCTGTCTTTTCATAAGATGATACTATAAAAAAGCATTCTGTTTTATAAATCAATTTATGATATAATGCTTAACTGTATAAAGTAGGACATCGTTGATTTGCTTGTTCCCTATTTATACGTATTTTATGAAATCCAAGACTGTGTGAAGGAATGATTATATTTTTCGTGTCTCCGTAAAGTGGATAAAATTTGTTGTTAGTTACTGGCGTAAATGAAGTTTGGTGTAGCAAACATATTTTGTTGGAAGACTGCATACAAGGCTAGAGTGTCATTAATTAATTACTAATATATAAGACTGACAATTAAATTTGATATTTGATCTTAATGGATTGGTATAGATTGTAAATCCGAAAGTGACACTTGACATTGAAGAATAGGTGTTAAATATTGGATGAACTCTAAAAAAAAATGTATAACAACCAAGTAAATGCTGACATCCAGGGTTTTCGATTTCTGATCTGGCGTTGACACTTTCTTAATTTATCCTTCACTCAAATTTAATACTAAAATATTTAACATGAAGAGAGATACCACAGTCTGAAATATCATTCAAAATATAAACACCATTTTCCCTTAACTATACAATAGTGCGTGTAGCATTAGGATTTTTTATTCCCATTCACTAGCCAACCTACTCTTTTATTATCAGGAATTTAACAGCACTGAACAATGTACTTTCGATATATATAAAACTCTTGAACCTAATATTCATTAAAATTGTGTGTCAGTAATTTTGATATTTTAGTATAAATCTAACATGTCCAACGCAATTCATTGACTATATTTGCATTTAAAGATCGAAACAAGTCAAAACATAAATCAGAAGGTACTTTGAAATTAATATTTGTCCAGGAAGCTTTTGTAATCAAGAGATAGATCCATCTAAAAAAGTGTAGTCATGTAATGACAATCAGCCAGTTTCAAAAAAAGCCAATGCTTTGTTGAGATGGTTGAGGACACATTCTGTCTTCTTCAAAGCTGAAGAATATTTTTCTTAATTAAATTTTGTTTAGTTACATTATTTGATTGTAGGAAGAAGGTCAACTTCAGGTTAAAACAGAGAATAACAAAGACGTTTCTCATTGAGATTTAACCCAAACTTACATTATGGTGTGTAGAATTTCTTAACCACACAGCTCTGCTCTGTTGAACAAATAAATTTGTTTAATGTATAACAGCAAGACATAGACATTAATATTAGTTTCAAATTTTGATATCAGACCAACAACTTCGGGTTAGGGGTAAGTCAGTTACATCGACCCCAGTACTCCGACAGGATGAAAGGAAAAGGGGACACTGGTAGAATTTGAACACAGAACGTAAAGACGGACGAAATATCGCTAACGATTCTGCCAGCTCACCGCTTTAACATTAACATGAATATTGGTTTCAAATTTTGGCAGAGGGCCAAGTTCGGGGGAGGGATTAAGTGGATTATATCGACACTAGTGTTCAACTGGTACTTATTCTATCGACCCCGAAAGAATGAAAAGCAAAGTCGATCTCAGTAGAATTTGAACTCAGAACGTAAAGACGAACGAAATGCCAGTAAGCATTTTACCCGAAGTCTTAACGATCCTGCCAGCTCGCTGCCTTAACATTAACATGAATATTAGTTTCGAATTTTGGCACAAGGCCAGCAATTTCAATAGAAAGGGTTAAGTCAGTCACATCGATCCCAATGCTCAACTGGTACTTATTTGATCGAATCTCGGAGGAATTTGATCTCAGAACGTAAGGGCGGATGAAATGCCACTAAGCACTTTGCCCGAGTGCGAACGATTCTGCCAGCTCACCGCCTTAATTAACATGAATATTCACAAACAAAATAATTTTTTTTATTTCCATTGTCTTATGGCCACGTGATTAGATATCTACCATTTGTGTTTGGTCACATGATACTATCTACTGTTTTCTCCGGTAAAACTTTTCTTCCTTTTTGAGATTGCTCTTATAAATATATATCCCATCTCGTTTGCACCAGCTGTTATGAATGCTGAAAATACTCTAAGTAACCAAAATTACGCTGTAACGTCCCCTTTTAACTTCTGTTCCACATAAACCAATAAACTCCTCTCTTACTTTCTTTCTCTCTCACATCCCCGTACGAAATTGCCATCCTCTTACAATTTTTCCAAGACAGTCACTTTTTTCTTCCCATGCAGTCACCTACACTTGAAGTGGATGCAGTCCTCTGCCTAGCTCAAGGCACCATTTGGACTGCTTAACGCCTGTCTCGTATTCGCTTGCCAGGAGACCAGGTTCCCTCCCCTCCCTTTCGTCGACACGGCTGCTTGAACAGTCTGTCCTCTACAAATTTCAGATTAGAGCAATTAAACTTCCTAACCACTCCAGTATTTACCCACATTCCATCCAACTTTTTTAAAAGGGACAAAATCTACACAGCCATCTAATCAGGAACTCAGTTGTCCCTAGCCACGTTCAACTTGTAATCTATATCTTTGCTGTCCCCGATGATTCTATATCTCCGGAACCACAGTTCTACAAGGCTGCAAGTTTACGTGTTTTGGGGCGTGTCACCGTACGATCTTCAGACGAGAGATATAAAAAGACTTCTGGGCCTTGCAGGAGTGTAAATGAAAGGGGGTAATGAAGTAGGACATTGTATAAAGAGGGCTCTAAATCACACTGAATGCCAAACAGCTCAGAGTTTAATCTATTGAATGAAATATGTTATGAAATACCATGAGATTGATTAGAACATCTGAGGAGGTAAGGTACAAAGTGTTCATAATCAGCCAAATTGACAGGAATATCAAATATCCTTGTAAGGTCCACAAAAGTAAAATACATAAACTTCTGGTGTGTCACACATTTCTATTCTATTGCAGATTACAAACTGAGGTTTGCTAGGGTAGAACATGCACTAATTCTCAAGAAAATTTCCATTAAAACTATTGAACCCTTTTAGATCAGTATCAGTGAATGAAATAATGTAATGAGCACATTAAAAAAATGACGAAGGGCGATTGTTCAAGAGAAAACATTTGCGACATCTGATCAATGCTGGTTTTCATGGCATTGTGATGTTTCAAGCAATTTTCTTCAGTATTGACACTATTCTGGGGAAATGCTATTAACTCTGGATTATTGAAAAAATGAGCTTCTTTTTGTAATATACTCTTCTACCAGGCGAAATGAGTATATTATTCAAAGAGAAAGGTACATAAATTGTTAATGCTTGATGAACTATTTGACTTAGTGAACTGAAAAATACCGATGCAATAATCGATTTTCAGATTATCTTATTCTGTTAGATTACAGCAGTGGAAATTGTAGCTTGATAGCTACGATCAGTATACACGCACACTGCACTACAACCTAGCTTTATTGAGCTGATATTATTGCCATCGTACTTCCTATTACTAATATATCGATTGAAAGAAGGCGATGGGCTGATAGAATCGCTAGCACGCCAGGCAAAATACTTAGCGGCATTTCGTCCGCTCGTGATTTCAAATTTTCTTTCAAGGCTAGCAAAATCGAGGAAGAGATAAGTCGATTACGTCGAACCTTGGATTCAACTGGTATTTATTATATATATATGTGTGTGTATATATATATGTATATA
>NC_068989.1:58861400-58863271 GCF_001194135.2 Octopus bimaculoides
TATATATGTTTGCTCAAGCACACGACGCACCACTGGGAATAGAACACACGATCGTAAAGCGAATACCCTAACCACTAAACCACACGTGATGAATTAAATACAAATAACCCCTTTTACTGTTGGTTAGTCCCAGATCGATTTGGATCAAGTAAATCTATGATAAAACACGTTCTAGCCATGACTATCTCATCGTACTTTCAAATACACCGTACAGAGAACTATATTATCGACTGTACGTCCTTTAAATGGTAGAGTGTAATATGAAGGTGATGTAGTTACATATTGTAGTGGTTTAACGATTGAGTCGAAAGTAAAAGTGATAAAGTGTGATGTGAGGAAGATTTGGCTGTTATTACTAGTAGGTATAGGGATTGTGTACAAGCATCTCATTCGGAGGTAACCTTTATATCTAAATTATGTATGCATATATATAAATATATATACCTAACACACACACACACACACACACACACACACACACACACATATGTAACTACGTATAATATATACATAAAAATGTCTGTGCATATATGTGTATGAATATATATTTGTATGCATGTGTATAAACATATTTGTATATACATACACGCGCACTCACTCACACACACACACACACACACACATATATATATGGATGTACGTATACTCTCCTATGCGTATGTTTTAATTTGTGTGAGATGGATTTTGTCTGTGTATGTATGAGTTAAAATTATCTCTCGGAAAATGTTTTTTAATGAGCCGTTTCTTTTTTCCTTTTTCAACTATTAATCGCAAGCACAGCCTATGTCCCCCACCCCTCCACCAGTGACATGACTCATTCTCAATTGGGAATGAAACTGTCGCCTTTAAGTCTGCCTATCATTCTATTTGTCGTTCAGCCTCTCTTTTATGTAAATCTTTTACACATTCTGCCTAAATCTTTTACATGTAATTACATATATAGTTCAGCATGTATAGAATCATCCACACATGTGCGTGTACACATATTCTTAAATGTATATGTATGCATCTCTCTCTCATATATATATATATATAATTATGTTGTTTTCCGTTAGTAACGTGTTAGAGTACAGTATAGAGCACGTGCACCTTTAGAATAACCCAGTAGTATAGGTAGCATCATTATATTCTTCGAACCCTAAAATTGCTCATTCGACGTGTGTCAATATAAAATTGAAGAAATTGGAGTGAGGAAGAGGGAGTACGGTTGGACATTTGTTTATTATTCGCTACAGTTGATTATGCAACTGTTTGTTTGCATAATGAGATCTAGTTGTGTTTCCTCAGGCGATATACAAGTGTTGTCTCCATTAGTTTGAAATCTTCGACTTCAAGGCCGTCCTCTCTCTTTGTAGTAGTTTGAATCTGGTGGTGGCTGAAATCCTCACGCTGCGAGTTGTGAGAGCGCGTTTGTCCGACTATTATGGAAGATAGTGTGTGTATACATGTACATACACATGTATACATACATACACACATACATACAACATACATACATACAACATAGACACAGACAAACAGACAGACACACACATATATATTAGATTTCAATTGTAGAGAATAATAAACAAATGTCCAACCGTATTCTCTTCCTGACTCCCGACCCCTCCCCTCCTTCAAATGAGCCCACAACCTACAAGACCTATTGTTCCACAGCTTCTTCCCTAAGCCAACCTCCCAACCCGGCTCGTTCCCCTGCTCCCGTCCACGCTGCCGCACTTGCCCTTACCTCTCCAACACCACCCTCCTCAACGGCACCCACCATCGCCCCTTTCGCATCACCGATTCCTTCACCTGCACTTCTACCAATGTCATCTACTGCATCTCCTGCTCTCTCTGGCCGTCTGTATACATCGTGCAAACGGGACGCC
>NC_068989.1:58863585-58872268 GCF_001194135.2 Octopus bimaculoides
CTCCCCTCTCCTCTCTCCCCTCTCCTCTCTCTCCCTCACACCTACTTCCTCCCACCCACCCACCTCTCCTCTTTTGCTCCGACTCCTACTTCTCTTCACTCCTACTCTCCTTCTTTCTTCTCTTCACTCCTACCCACCCTCTCCCTTCCTCCGTCAGCGTCAACCCGTTTTGGAAGGTTTGGAGGAGCGGTCCTATGTAGGACATTGGGATTGTCCACAGGAAAAATCAAAACTGCAACGACTGTGAGTATAGAAAAAACACTCAAAAATATTAAACACCTGACGATTTTTGTAACAAGAAGTCAGAAGTTCGGAGTGGTAGAAGCTAGGTTCGCATCTGAAGAAATAGCAGCAGAGCATGCAGTAGACGCGATTAGGAATGACGAGTGGGCTTTCCTACCGAGCTACTGCGGGAAAAGAATGGCGAGAGTAAGGGTGGGTAAAATCCCACCCGAATACGACGAGACGTGGATTATGGTGGCAGTCTTGTTTCACATGAAACAGAGTCCGAAAACATTAAAGGCAACAAGAACTCAAAAGTTGGACTTCTGGGGGTACGGGCTAGAAGTAAAAATTCAAGCCACCCTGGAAGATCTTAATTCCATAATTGAAGAAATAGTACTGGCCGAAGGAAACAAGTTGAAAGTGGCGGTAGAGGGCAGGCCTTTGAAACGTTTTTTGTGTAGCAAAAGAGGACACAAAAAAGCGGACTGCCCTCAAAGCAAGGAAAAAGGGAGGGAGGAGAGTTCGACGCAAAGAGAGAGAGAAACGTGGTGGAATGTGCAGAAGGAACTGAAACAGTGGATACAGAAGAGGAATTCGTGGAGGTGAAACCGCGGAAAAGAAAAAGTAGAAGGGGTTCTCCACCGAAGAAGTTGAAAAAGAGAAAGAGGGAATGGGAAGTAACGGAGAAAAAATGATGACAAGAAAACAGAAGAGGAAAGTTTGAAAGTTTTTCCTCTGGAGGTGAGATTGAAGAGAGGTGAAGAGATGGTATTATGTAGAGTATCAAAAGAGTATACATACAAGTCAGTAATACGGGTAAAATTACCTAAGGATTACGACAAGGATGGGACTAAAGCAATAATAATAGAGCTGAACTGCTATGAGGAGTTGAAAAAAAGGTGAGACATGGGAATGGTACAGTTTGAAGTCGAGTTTGAAAAGGTGGAACCAGTAACCGACTGGGATGACGTGACACCGCTAATAAAGGACTGTCCTTCAGATAGCCCTCAGTCAATGGATAGCGAGTAAGAAGACTGTTTTTATTGGAAAGACAATGCGTCAAGAATCTGATGTGGACTGCCGGATAATACACGGATTGGTGGCTTGCAATGGTATGTCATATGTTAGTTAATTGTTATTTAAACATCCGATAATAAGTGACTGTAAACAAAATTAATGGTACTGCGTATGATGAGGGGCGCATGCAGCCATTCATAATTTCATTGTTATCTAACCATTTCATTCATATTTGTTCTATGTATTGTCCCCTCTGCGGTGTCTTGTATGTCCTTGTTTGTCCCCCTCTATGTTGAGCCCTTGTGGCTATAATAAAGAAACAGGAGCCGTGGGTAGGAGTCGTCAGAGAGTGTTGGAGTTAATTTTTGTGAGTTACATTGTTAATTGACTGTGAATGAATTATTACTGCATGTTGAAGGCTTTCCCTGCGCGGGTGTGCCTGTATATTTCTGTTGTTTGTGATTCAATTGTATAACAGAGAATTTGAATATCTCGAGCCAGAGCTATGCAGCGGCGGCAAAAGGTAGTAACAATATTGCCTCGTTAACAGTGATGGACTTAAAGTAGAAACAGACAGAATTAAAGAATGTGTTTTTTCTTGTGTCGTTTTCTTCTATAATATCTTTCGAAGTTGGCTGGTGTCATGCTTCCTTTACTTTCAACTCACTAATCATTCATTTCTACTTCTCTCATCACTCTAGCTACTCCAATCCTCACAAATAAACCACTACGCATTATTCTGTGTCTCTGGAACGTTGATTCTCTGGAAGCTTCTCTCTGCTCTTGCTTTTCCTGCAGATTTTGTCTTACAATAGTTTTTTTTTTTGTGGTACATTAATGGCATCAATTTCACTAGTCTTGGAGGGCTTGCGAAGACAATGAGACAACCCTTTCCTTTGATTCAGCTAGTAGAAATATATCTAACATTAGTCTATTTTTAAAGTCTTACTCACGGGACCATATAACAGCTCGAAGAAACTCGAGACCCTAAATAAGAGATACGTTTAAATCTATTGACTTATTATTTTCAAATGTGTCTCAGATTTTGATTTACAGATATGTCACAGTTTGTATAATTAATCATACATATGGAGAATAGCGTTTCTTTTTTGCACATTTCATTTCATAAACAATTATATTCAAACTTTATCTTTCTTATTGCATATTGTTTCATATTTTCTTATTGGCTTTTTGCAGCTGATTTGGAGCAATAAAGTTCATAAATCCATATCCAACGTTTCCACTTTCACAGTCTCATTTTCAAGGAGTGAATATATTTGGCCTTTGTGTTGTTACCATATAGTGGTTGAATTCATGTAGAGTTTTCCCTCCCCACCCAGAGGTTTTTTGACTTTACGTACATATGAACATACGTATATATATACATATATGTACATATGTACACATATATGTGCTAAAATTCACTTACACACACATGTGCACACACGCATGCGCGCGCACGCACACACGCATACACACTCACACACATACATACACATTGTGAACTCTGAGTCAATTTCATCTTCAAAATAATTTTCCCTCTTCTCTCAGTAACAGTCATACTATCGGTAAATGCTAAGTTGATATTTTTGAAAGCACTTTAAAATGATTTTCTCTAAGTTTTGGCACAAGACCAACAATTTTGTGGGGATGCGGAAGTAGATTGCATCGACCCAAGTGCTCAAATTTTGTTTATTTTATCGGCCCCGAAAGAACGAAAGGCAAAATCTACCTCTGCAAAATAATACTAATAGTTTAACATCTACAGCACATACATACATACATACATACATACATACATATGTCTAGACATGCAGCTATATGCCTGAGAATATATACATAAAACAAAACATACAGATCTGCACATGCACTAACTCCAAATACTGCACATATGCATGAAAAAATACCCTATTCATGTTGGTGAAATTCCAATGAAGGAGTATTTCTCTATTGGCAAGAAATCTTGAAATAAAACTGTATATATATATATATATATGTATGTATGTATGTATGTATGTATGTATGTATGTATGTATGTATATATATATATATATATATATATAGAGAGAGAGAGAGAGAGAGAGAGAGAGAGAGAGAGAGAGAGAGAGAGAGAGAGAGATTTAATTAGATAGATAGATAGAAAGATAGATAGATAGATATATAGTTAGATAGATAGATAGATAGATAGATAGATAGATAGATAGATATAGGCGCAGGAGTGGCTGTGTGGTAAGAAGATCGCTTCCCAGCCACATGGTTCCGAGTTCAGTCTCACTATGTGGTACCTTGGGCAAGTGTCTTCTAGTATCGCCTCGGGCCGACCAAAGCCTTGCGAGTGGATTTGGTAGACGGAAACTGAAAGAAAACCGTCGTATGTATATTTGTGTCTGTGTTTGACCCCCCGCTTCGTAACTTAGTCGTTCGGCAATAGAGACCGATAGAATAAGTACTAGGCTTACAAAGAATAAGTCCTGGGGTCGATTTCTTTGACTAAAAACACTTTAAGGTGGTGCTGCAGCATGGTCGCAGTCTGAAACAAGTTAAAAAATAAATGAATATATTTGTGTGTGTGTGTGTATCTGTGTGTGTGTGTGCGTGCGTGCGTGCATGTGCACACACACACAAACACACACACACACACACACACACACACACACACACATATATATATATGCATTATGTATGTATGTATGTATGTATCTATTCACATGTAACTGTACTCTTTTCGATCGAATATTTCGTGCAAACGGATTTTTTACATTTACATTTTTTAATATTTACATTTCAGTTTCAAGACAGTAAATAATAGGAAAAAAGGAATTTCAAGTTTTAATTTTTTTGCATTTTCCCCATCCCTCTTTCTACATTTTCTGCTTATCTTTGTACAAATTATTTATATTCATTTTCATTTTATTTTATTGAAAACGTAACTACTAAAACTATGTTTCACTTAGACATATATGCACATAAGAATTCTTCACCTCACCCTATGCGCCCATCATTCTTACACCCGCCATTACATTTCCTGGCGATAAATTTGTTTTGTTGTCCTTTGTTAACTGTCCTGTGTGTGTGTGTACATTAATATGTGTCTACCGTTGAATATATGTATATATGTTGTGCATGTATGTCAGGTCAGAAATAAGTATCACAAGTAACGTAATCCAGTATAATCTGTTTTCATGGTCGGGTCGTCTGCGATGAAATCAGCTAGTGTCTAACGGAATATCTAGTGATAAAGTTGCCAGAAATCTAATAAAAAATTAAGAATAAAAGACTTTGTAAAGGCAGATGAACCCAGCATAGAATCAGTGTCTGTCCAGTAACAAAGTGCGATAACAATAGGTATATTGGAATGCGAAATAAGTGTCGACTAAGACCATTTTCCGTAAGACGCTTTAGTTCTCGTCAATCTAGAACTGGAGGGTCTTTCTAAAATATATAAAACGCTGAAGTTTAAACCCCACTGTTTTGTAGATTGCCTTGGTGAAGACCAAGATAAAGAAACTCTTATATATAACATTCGCTTAATTCTCTCACTAATCATTTTCTAATCATTGGGACATGATAGTCGATACTGAAAGAGTAGTATTTGTGTTGCTCCTGCGTCTGTTATTATAATCTCCACGAGGTACATGTACTTTCAAACACTTTAGTACATTATGTCTCACATGACTAATAATATTTAGCATCGAAGTATTTTATGAGTAATATGAACAAAATAACTAATTTTATCTATACTAGTTTCTCGAAGTCTTTTGGCAATGGATGTATGATAATTTTTAGAGACTTGACGAGGTGGAAATAAATTAGGCAGTATAGGCTTTTAACTTGGATTTTTGTTTTTGTTCAATCTTGGCAATTAGAAGAATTAGATGAAATCTCCTGTGACTGAGCTCGCCCAGTTACTGGAAATGAATTAGAAAAGATATACCAAACATTGCCTGCTCCACAACTAACGGTAGTTCATTTCAACGGGAACAACAAATGTAAAAGCGTTCAAATAAAGTGTTAAAACATAAACAAGCAAAAGACATCATCAACAGACTCGCTGTTGGAATGTGTGAGCCTATTAGATGATTATAAATCTAGCAAACTTGAGCGCAATAATTCACTTGTTTCAGCAGAACTTGATTGATACAAGATTGATAGTGTTACCCTTTCAGAAACACTTTTGTCTGGGAAATTGGCTACAGTTTCTTTTGAGTTATCAAACTAACAAATGAGAAACGAGAGAGAGGAGTTGACTTTGCGATCGAGAAGAAGCTCTCTGATATCTAAATGGAACATAGTTACCGTAAATGCAGACTGCTACTATTCATTTGAAATATTGAAAAGCATCCCAAGCTAGATTACATATTGCAGTCATCAACTTTCTGGGCATTAAAACCCCTAAATTGCATTATTTTATCACCTGTCGGTTTGGAAAGGATGGCATTTCTAAGATGCCCGTTGAAAAGTAACTGTTTCCTCCTTTGAGTTAAGAGACGATGCATACACAGACCAAAGAATGTTACATGACAACCATAAGAGAGTGGCGAATAGGCAAAATATTTAGCTTATATATATATATATATATATATGGGAGAATTTACGAAAAAAACAACAACAACAGACGAGGACAGGTGGTGTAAACAACAAAAGGATGTATTAGTTTAACGCTCGGGAATACAGAAAGTCTTTAACGTTTCGAGCTACGCTCTTCAACAGAAAGAATATGGAGAAAACAAGGAGAAAAACACGGAGAAAAGAAATTATATATATATATATATATATATATATCAGTGAACATATACATGTACACATACATGCAAGCATGCGCGCGTACACAGAGACACAGAAAAATTTACAAAGGACTTGGACAGAGTATTCCACTTTGAAACAGTGCAGTGTTAGCGAAGAAATCAATGATAACTTTAATATGCAGGAAGTCGAACGCTGTTATCCGCATCCTAAACATACCCATTTTTGCACCATTCTATCACACCCTTTTAAAGTATAAGTAAATAATGACATCTTAGACACATCTAGTCATGCACTGGGCTCAGTGAGACCGAGTGACATAAAGTCACTCACCTACCCTACCCAGCCTCTCATACAAACATGCTTTCTTCTCTCTCGCCTCTTTCTACGTCAACTAAAATAGTATATGTTTCTTGGAATCGGTTGATTTCGTACTACCTAATATCGGATATTCTCTACATATGTTTCGCTCCTCCATCCTCAACAGTTTTCTGTATAACACCATCAGGCTCCGCACTAAACACTATGCCTAATCTGTCTCCCCAGAATGTTAACCTTCTGGAATTCTTCACCCACGCCTTTCCATCATATTTTTTCTGCAGTCGTTTACTTGCAGAATTTCCTATAGATCGTTAACGATGTCAGAATCCTTATAAAGCAATGAGCACTGCCGTTACCGCCAGATTTGGCAATTAAAAGAATGTGAAAGTTTTAACCTTTCTGTTTTAGCGACTCCCCACCGGCGAACAACCCAGTGCTGGTAAAACTTCGAAGTCGCAGTCTATTATATATATATATATATATATATATATATATATATATATATGTGTGTGTGTGTGTGTGTGTGTGTGTGTGTGTGTGTGTGTCCTGTTAGGGTCACCTCTTTTGTGTATAAATGTACACTAATTTTATATGAAAAATATGTCGTCTATTGACTGTTTTATGCAGAAAAATTATGGTAGAAACTTTCTCTAATTTTTTTACCCTACATATATTTTCTTAATATGATATTCATAATTTTGAAGAAAGTCGGCACATATATTTTCATTTACTGCCGACTGTAACTGCGCTTGCGCGGTGGATTTGAAAAGTTATAATGTATAAAGATGAGATATGTGCTGTCTATTTGTCCCATAGTTATATGTTAATTGTAGCACCATTGCTGATGAGAACACGGATAGCAAATTATTTTATTTGTTCATTGATGTTCGAAACCTAGGTACAAGTGATAACTACTGAAAATGTTTTTATTTTTCATCGTCTTCGAAATTACTCTTAACCGTGGTTTGGGCTTTGACTGCTCCTTTTAGCATGTAAGGTGTCCTGTTAGGGTCACCTCTTTTGTGTATACATGTACATTAATATGATATATATGTGAGTGTGTGTGTATATGTGTGTGTGTGTGTGTATACATACATACATGCATACACACATACACACATACACACACATATACATATGAATATATAAACGTATGTATATTCATATACGTACAAATATATATCTTATACACACACGCATATATATATATATATATATATATATATATACATATATATATGTGCAAATGTGGATGTGTATATGTATATACACATACAGAAACACACACACACGTACTTATATATTCGGCCATCAAGTTCATTTCACATTAATATGACTGTTCTTTCCCATTAACTTAATTCAGAAAGAAAATAATGTTTCCGTTCTTACCAGATTAGTTTAAATTGTTGCTATTAAAATTCTATAAACATGTGTGTTGTCAAAATGTTTAAGGATCTGTCATATTGACACCAGCTGATTTCATCGAATCTTGCCTTGCAGATCATAGAACTCTTGGGATTTGTCGCTTCGTTGAACATTTCTAAAGTTTTCTTTTGATAGAAATCTAAATCTTCATAATGTGTAGACAATTTGGTTCATTATAAAATCCTTAAGTTTTATAATCACAAAGCAGTCTTTTCTAGCTAGAATCTACCGATGTGTTCTGTAACATTAATTCTATTCCAATTCCCAGGCGTATTTTTATTTATCTGTTTGTTCAGCCTTATAGTTTCATTACAGTTTAATTCGGTCTTTCATTCTTTTCAAGAATTCAATAATGTTTCCCTAGTAACTATTTAATGGTTTTTAAAATAGATTCTCTATTCTTCTCAGTTACTTATATTGCATGCAATTCTATGAGTTCTTTTGGTCAAATTTCAGACAAAGTACTATATAAATATTTTGAAATATAACTACATATATAAGCATTTCTTTATATACCTGCATATCTTTTTTCCCAAGCGCAGAAATCGTAGCGATTCTAAAATAGAAGTTGGCAGATGAAATGGTTTTGTCCATGTCTTTATTTTATTCATTCTGTTTATTGCCGTATACGTCCTTCACCATTATTTTGAATACAAGCATTGATATATGCATTACACGAGTAACAATGCACCAATGTATTTATTCTCTTCTAAATTCTAACTCAGTAAGTGATTAAAGTTATGAAATAATTAAATAGAAGCAATACATCTTAACTACTTAATCGTAATAATAACGGATGTTCAGGATTACGATAAGTTACGCGCACAGACAGACACACTCATATAGAAACACATATACCACATATATACACATATATTTATACATGTATATATATATATATATATATATATATGTGTGTGTGTGTGTGTGTGTGTGTGTGTGTGTGTGTGTG
>NC_068989.1:58872632-58876410 GCF_001194135.2 Octopus bimaculoides
AGAGAGAGAGAGAGAGAGAGAGAGAGAGAGAGAGAGAGAGAGAGAGAGAGAGAGAGAACGGTACAGTCCTTTGAACGTCTGTGCAGGAATAGAAAGATGGTCCCTTTCTACACACATCTATTGGTAGTTGTTAAACAAAGTTCTAAGCATTATTTTATCGATCTCGATTATAGACACCTGCAACAAAAAGAGAAAGCACTTTCGTTGTGGTTGTTGATGTATTTCGCGGTTTGATACGGTGACTCAATTTAGAAGACCTGATATTCTCCGAAGTTCTATCGAATTTTCATTTGTTGTAACCTTATATACATGTGTGTGTATGTGTATGCGGGCATTACGAAAATACCTCACTGAATGACGATCGTTCCCTGTTTATTTACGGGCTGTCCTTTGGCAACGCACAGCGCCCGTTCAGCCACCCTGCCAGGGAAACGCGATCTCATGGGGCTGCAGCATGGCGGATTGGAAAGAGGTAGCGGAAGAGCTCAATGAAAGAGTTTCCATTGATGCTGAGCGGTGGAATTTAAAGATCAACGGAACGGTCAAGACCACCAAGCTTTATCAAGAGAGTAACTGCAACGCATCCTAAAGGGACGGCATCCATAGTTGCATTATGACTCAAGCTCCCAATTTAAATTCATAATAATGGAATTCGATGATGACAGTGAGTCATGAGAATCAGCGAAAGCAGCGAAAAGGAAAAAAAATATGGAATTGATAGGGATAACAGATCCAAGCAGGTACCGTTCAAGCAATTTGATATAATCCAATACTGGCTAACTGCACTGAATGATATGGAATAACCTGGGACTATTTAAGATAAACAATTCCAATGCGTTTCACCCGAAAGGTAAATCCTAAGTTCGCTTCGTTGGATTATAAACACCTTGCTAAGTGTATATGCAAGACGATTCAAATAAGGAGAATTATACATCTGCACAGTTTTAATTACAGTCATTTATACAGTATATTCTCTTTAAACATCTGTCCGACATATGTTTTTGCTGCATGGTTTTTATTTGTACCCTGTTGGTTCACCTGCATCCAGATTTCATCCTCTTTAAAAACGTATTCATATAGCTTTATTCAAGGTGTTGCCACTATTAAAGATTGAAGCGAACTGGAGTATATTGGTTTAGACAGCCTTATATTTTTGGTAGGGGAGAATGTTGAGTGTAAAGAATAAGAGAGGAAGAAGTGAGCAATCTGATATAGCTATAAAGTCTGTTATCAGATCGACTCTCGGATGACCCTAAGGTTTACATGTAGAATCCGGAAAGCCAAGCATTAAACTAGGTCACAATATATTTCATCCAAAAGCCTTAAGCTAAATAGATAGAAACAGTTTCTGTGAGAGATGTATACAGTAAAGATCACTAAATGAAATAGAATTTTAAAAGTATGATACGCAGAAATTACTTGTATGGCCAAGGTTTTGTTCGCAAAATGGTACATAACTTCCATCTACAGTGAAATTAGAATTTTTAACTATGCAATGAACCTTAGATCTATATGTAGAAAACATCTTCCACGATATATAAAATATATAATAGAGTGAGCAACAGGATAGAAATAAGAATTACATAACAGGATATCTATACAGTAGAAACATATGTCGGAAGAGGTTTAAAGAGAATATACTGTAAAAATGATTGTAATAATAAAAAGTGTGTAGAGGTATAAATAATCCTCCATATTCATTTGAATTGTTATATATATATATATACATTACGTCGGCGTTAACATGTATCCGAGTAGTAGATCGGTAGCCAGTGATTGCGCTACTTCATCTTGATGGATGTAAAGCGTGTTGCTGCTCGGAGTACCATGATTTTCGTTTGGATGGTAAGGTTGTGGTTTAGGAAAACTCGTTTTCAGAGTCTTCCGAAAGCAATACGGGCTGCGCTGTTTCTATTCTCGATGTCTTTCTGAATGGTGGAATTGCTGGACAGATAGCGTCTGTGATATAAAAATGCCTCCACATTTTCCAGAACAATGTTACATAGCCTTATGTCACTGGTGTTAGGGGGAGGTTGGCTGAGAGAGAGCTCCTTATGAAAGGATTTTCATCTTCATTCCGCTTGTGACCAAACCAATTCGGGTATACAAATTTCCGAAAAGATTCACAGCTTCCTGTAGATTGGAAACCGAGTGCGCGGGAGTGGCATTGACATCAACGTACTGCAGCTCCTGCATCATGGCCAAAGTAGTAAGATGACGGACTCTGAAGTGGTCGGTGTTGAAAAATCCTCCGTCCATTCTGTAGCTGATTAGGGATCTCGTGGATCGTGGCACCGAGGTAGAGGAATAACAGAGTGGGAGCAAGGATGCATCCTTGCTTTAGGCTAGTTGCAATTGAGAAGGAATCGGAGAGAACGTTCTTGGTAATGAACCGGCCAGACATTTTCTAGTGTAGGACCTGGATGAGGTTCGTAAATCTATTAGTGTATACATACATACATACATATTGGGTCATCCCATAAATAATGCAGTTTTTTCAATTGCATAACAAAACGTCAGATGGGGACGGGATAAACTATCTGCATCAATTTGCTATAAAATCAAGTATTAATTTTACCTTGTCCTTATTCTTTGTGCAAGTTTTGAAGAGTGCAATTCGATTTTAACAGTTATTTTTCAAAGCTATAAAGGAAGTGACAAAGGAACATATTCGGCATATATTCCTTTATGAGTTCAATAAAAGCAACAACGCAACGGAAAGTGCGATGAATATTAATGCAGTATATTGGGCTCGGACAATAAGCATAATCCAGAGACAACGGTGATTCCAGAAATTCGGAGACGGAAACTACAGCCTAGAAGACGAGCCTCGTCCTGGAAGATCTGTAGAGCTCGACGAAGACGCAAACCCTGGTAGGACAAAATCCTATCGTAACTGTGGAAGAACTAGCAGAGAAGCTTGGATTTGGTCATTCAACCATTCATCGACACCTGCGTGTCATCGGAAAAATCAGCAAATTGGGTCAATGGGTTCCTCAAAAACTTTCCGAGTCCATTCGCGCGCAGAGAGTGAATGTGTGTTCTTCTTTGCTGTCACGTCTCAAAAATGAACCATTTTTGGAACGAATTGTGACTGGTGACGAGAAATGAGTTATCTATAAAAATGTCAAGCGCCGAAGACCACTGTCTTCGGCGCTTGACATTTTTATGGAAATGGTAAGAAAAGGAGAAACGCCCCAGGCTAAAGAAGATCTTCATCCACGTAAGGTGTTGTTATCTGTTTGGTGGGATATGAAAGGTTTAGTCTCCACTTTGAACCTTTAAACCCAAACCAAACAATAACAAAGAGATCTACTGCGAACAACTTGAGCGGCTTAAGTCAACGCTAGTAGAAAAACGAAAGGTGTTCTATCAGGATAATGGTCGGTCATATACAGCGAGGATGACATTCTAAAGGCTGCAGCAGTTTCAATGGGAAACGTTGTCCCACCCACCATATTCGCCGGACATTGCCCCATCTGATCATCATTTATTCCGCAGTCTTCAAAATCATTTGGACGGAAAAAGTATAAATTTTTCTAGACTTGGTCAGGACAGTACTGGAGGAGTATCTTTTGTCACGGACAATTTAATTTTGGAAGAGGGGCCTTGCAAGTCTACCAGATAGATGGAAGAGCATTGTAGAGAATGAAGGAGAATATATTTTAGAGTAAAAATGAACTTTGTCTATCTTAATTTTGAAAAATAAAAGTATTAAAAAAACCGCATTATTTATGGGATGACCCAATATATATATATATATATATATATATATATA
>NC_068989.1:58876437-58881494 GCF_001194135.2 Octopus bimaculoides
GTGTGTGTGTGTGTGTGTGTGTGTGTGTGTGTGTGTGTGTGTGTGTGTGTGTGCTGAGTGAGAGAGATCAGGCAAGCAGGGGATGATGAGACTCAGGCTTTAACTGTGACAGAGATATAAACAATGATAGGGAAAATTTCGAGCTCGAGCCAGTGACGATGCCATTATGTGGTCGCTCAACTTGCTAGATATGGCTGCAAAGTTTCCATACTGTCTTGGTAAAAGCCTACATTGGATAATGTAGCCCCAGACATAGATTGGATGGACATGGTTGAAGTACCTTAGACACTAGGTCTGGTCAATTTTAGTCAATGTGAAGACCAACATCATCAATAACAACGTAAGTTATAGAGTTATCAAAAAACAATCACATAGACAGACACGAAGGCAGACACACAAAGACGAACATAAACACAGAAACATTTGATTTCAATGTCGAATCCTTTAATTCCTCAGACCAATGGTCTGTTCTAAAACAGACATTTGTTTATCTCTAATAGTATGGCGTTTATAAGTTTTGAAATTCCAAGTACTCTTTGTTTACAGCCAAACTCCACAGAGAATATCTATACGCTTGGTCTTTACAAAGACTGGGAGACGCCGTACTGAATGACTTCCTATTAAATTAGTTGAATATGAGACATTTTATTGCCACGAATGACTGGTTTACCCATCATTGCACCCAGGATACCTCTTCTCTATGTCGACTTGTGTTCACACCTTTCGTGTCATTTTTAGTGTTTTATGTGTGTGGATGTTTGTATGTGTGTGTTTGTATGTGTGTGAAAAAGATACAGTGACACGAGGTTTCAACTGTGTCACTAAGTACTTCTTGAGTCGTAAACCTACCTGTTACTCTGTACGATATGTATTTTACTGTCTAGCCTACTTTAATAGAATTACTATTTGAATCCGCCATGAACGACACAGTCGTGCATGAATCCTGCAAGAAAATGAACTACAAAGTACATCAAACAGCGGACTGTGCATAATCGTTGTATATACACAAGCCACACACACACCACTTATACAAAGAAGTAAAAATGCTTAAGCTGAAAAACTACCTAGACATGCAAAGACAAGCTTAAAACCCTACAGTTTCTGCCACTACATAAAAAAACATACCTACAAACATCTAGCTGCGTATATTGCACTCTAGAATATCTTACCAAAATAGCGCCCTATAACAAATGCCACTCCAGACAAACATGAAAGAAAATACAGAAACTGGAGCGGTATCAATTACCTCATTGGTCTCAAACACTGAACTGGGATAGATTAAGAAGTACAGAGGAAGAGAAACTTTCTTGTGAGACCACCACACAAGGATCTACGGGAATTCAGAAATAGACTGAACAAGTAAGAGACTGTAAAATATCAAGACTACCATACTGCACCTCATACTTTTCATCAAAGAGTGGTGTGACATGGCCCTCAGCTAGGCAGAGATATGGTACAAGTGGAAAAAGTGAAATGTGGATCAAATTCTGCAGTATCACTGTCAATCTCAATGCTTTAGGATTTCTGGATCAGAGCTGATACTCTGTACTGTATGAACCTAGACTGTTGGTAAGGCAACGATGATCCTACCTCGAAGGAAAGAATAATACAGTAAATGGCTCATCTAACTGGTACCTAATTATTTTTCTAACTGCAATATATAAATTGCTTTCAAAAATATTATCCAAGAATATCATTATATGTTTACACAAAAACCAATAACAAAAAAAAAAACAGCCTAACTGCTGGCATGTATCTATGTAATGCATTATTTTGTGTGCATCTATTTTCACATCAGTGGATGGACAAGCTTATGCAGAGCTCTTCTACATAAGCCTGGTCACCTAATTTCAACCCCTCTATAATGAATTCTCTCGTTTACTTGTGAACCTTCGTCTGTCTTAGAAAATAAAAATAGATACACACAAAATGAGAACAGCAAGATATCTCTTATTGATCGAATTCAATATACACATTGGTAAGGTAACAACATTGGTTGCTCAACATCAGAGCTGGATGTAGTAGAATATTTTTACGAATTACCAGAACAGTATACTAAATCTACCAGTTCTGCGTACCCTCCACTTTAGTGTTTGACAGTGAATTATGGACACCATACTCACACAAGGACTGCCGACAGAAGGCTTTATATTTGCACAACTTGAGATGCATTCTGGGTATCAAATAACAGTACTGACCTTAAAGAACGGAAATCCCCACTCTACTTGCTATTCTTACACAAAATGACATTGTACTGCTTGTTCAGTTCGCTCGAATGGATGGTAGCCGAATTGAAGATGTCCGATATCAACTTAGCAAGCTGGAAAATCTTGACAGTAGACGCAGCAAATATAGATATATGATAGATATGTTAAGGAGCGATAAGAAGATACTTGAACAGTAGGAGGAAAATAATCGCAGACGTCAAAAACTGACACAGAAACCACCACAGCCATTCACGACTTTAACCAGCAAAAGCTGTCACAAAGCATGTCACTGTAGGATTAACTTATACTGTCACATCGAGTGTTGCAGCTCAAAATTCTGACAGAGTTGTGACTCAGATCTCCATCGCCTCTCGAGACGGATGTCAACAAAACTTGGAGTCCTTAAATAATGAAGCGAAAAATAAGTAAAATAGATTTTTAAACGGATTAAATTTTATCCCATCAAGGATTTACGGAATTATGTTTTCTAATGTTAGCTCATTTTCTTTATACTTTATTTTATTTATAAACTTCAACAGAACCGTTACTAAAGCATTACTACGTATCCTTACTTTAATAACAACTAATATATAAAATGCGACTTGTTATTCAACAGATATATAAGGAATATAGGCCAAAGTCTGTTTACCAATGAGATAGCCAAGTTTTTACGTTAAGTAAAATATTTTCGCCGTTTAGTTCTTAAGAGCATGGTGTTTGATATTCGTTAGGAGAGTTAAGAGATTTATATACATGCCTTTTCTTTCCCCTTTTTACTTGTTCGGTCATTCAGGAATTGGTTTGCAGTCATGCTGGGGCCCAGCCTTGAAGAACTTTTAGTCGAATGAATTGACACCACTACTTACTTTTTAGCCCTGATATTTGTTCTGTCGGTCTCTTTTGCCGTACCACGAAGTTACGGAGATGTAAACAAACACAACAATCAAGTGGGGGACAAACATAAAGACAAACACACAAACACACACACACACACACACACACATACACACACACAGATACACACACACGTAGATACACACACACACACATAGATACACACACGCACACATGTACATATACTCAGATATTTACATACATATATCAATACGTAATAAGTACATACATCTATGTATGTATTTAATTACTAAAGCACCAGTTTCTAGGACTGTCCACATGAGTTTCTCTCTTTAGTTACTCGGGTCTATGACCAACATACGACCTCTCCAACAATCTTGAAGTTCATTTCATATATTTTAACCAAGTCTGTGCGTATCCACTAATGTTCATCTCCCAACATCCATCTGCAGAACACAGCCCCTCAAAATCACTAATTAAGTTAAACGGTCACATCTCAATATTGGTAGCAAAATGGATTCCGTTTTGACTCACTCGATCTGTTAAGGGAGTGCTCGGAAACATTCCCCAGCCCACAAAACTAAAATTCTCACATGGATCATTCGTAACTACATACAGAGGACAATGATTATACCCCCTGGAAGAACTCTCCCGATCTTCCAACCTTTTAAGTTGATGGAAACAGTCGTAACTAACGATTTCTCTCATCATTTTGAAACAATTCCTCGAATTACTCGGAGATTTATACTCGAAAATCACATAAGTTTCTTACCCTTGAGAAATATGTCAAAAGAAATGATTTCATCCCTTGAATATCAATAAAGCTTAACCCCGTATCTTACATGAGAAACATCTTTGCGAAATAACAAATGCGCTGTTTTGCTTTATTGCATCCACTGCTACTACAAATACAACTACTTCCCCAGAACTGCTGCTATTTGTAAATATTATACCCCAATCTTATGAACTCTGCAAGTCATGGTCCCTTTCTCCTTTCACTGCCTCCAAAATACACATACAAACACGCGCACATACATACATACATACATACATACATACATACATACATACATACATACATACATACATACTAAAACTGGAGATCAGTGAAAAAGAGAAAACCAATGCTGAACTATTGAGAAATCTGCAGTTACTCTATCCAGATTACAAGTTCAGGTTTATACTTGTAATTATTGGGGCCCTGGGATGTGTAACACACTACCTAAATACCAATCTTGAGAAACTGGTTTTCTCAGGACCAGAAAGGAGAAAGTTAATTCGAAGACTACAGATCCACTCCATCACTGGAACTGTAAAAATCTGTAAAACTTTCCAGAAGTTTATCCTTTAAATATATATAGGCATGTCTAGATATGCAACTATTTGCATGAGAATACATACTTAAAGCATACAAATCTGTACATACGTACATACAAACGTATATACATACATACATACATACATACATACAACAAACAAACAAACAAACAAACAAACAAAAATACTCTGTAGTTGATGTTGAAATTCATATGAAGGAGCCTTGGATCTAGGTTAGAAACCGGTTCTTTCTCTATTGACAAGAAATCTTGAAATAAACTGGGTAATGACAGACATACATATGATATTTTTTAATATAACGGAATGTATATTTTTATGAGCTACTATTAGGTTCGTGCGATGAAAACAGCTCTGACAGTATTTTTTTAACGCGTCTGGTTTCCTCACGTAATTCTAAGGTTGTGCTCACATGGCATAAGAAGCTAAAATCAGGACGATAGGATGAGAGAAAAAACAAGAAAAGGTGAGAAGGATGTAGTTGTAAAAAGTGGAAGGTTGAAAACCCGGAAAACGAGAAAAAAGAAAACAGAAAAAAAGAAAAAAATGAAAGAAAACGGTAAGAAAGCAAGGAGAGATTTAGAGTTATACACAATACGTTATTCATACATACATACATACATACATACATACATACATACATACATATATGTATATATA
>NC_068989.1:58884423-58886059 GCF_001194135.2 Octopus bimaculoides
AGGCGTGCCTCACAAACGGCGCCCACACCTGTTCACCGTCGTCAATGAAGTTCCAGAGATACCGCAGTCTCAGCGCATGTCTGCGCATCATTAACCACGGCATCCCCAGTCCTCCATGTAACGGTTGTTGACAGTAAATGGATCGCCTCACCATCGGAACGCCACCCTTCCACAGAAAGCGGAAAAGTATGCGTTCTAGTTTCGTGATAGTTTCGTAGATAGATAGATAGATAGAGATAGATAGATAGATAGATAGATAGAGATAGATAGATAGATAAATAGAGAGAGAGAGAGAGAGAGAGAGAGAGAGAGAGAGAGAGGGGGGGGGGAGAGAGAATATTTGTGCATGTTGGTTTCAGGTAGATTTTAGCCCATCGGCACCAGTTTTAGCCACAAATTTCGTTGTTATATTCAAACCTTAATTCCATGGGACTATTAATTTGTATTCAACAACAGATATTTTCAACATAATGCTTACTGTACAATACACGAATCGGCATCGTGTGCAGACTTAGCATTCGTTTTAAGAAATTTTAACATTCGATCAAATAAAATGAGCGATTTATATGGAGTACGTCCATTGAGGACTGGGACGTACAATTTCTTGTAATTCAGACCATCTTATGGTCCCAGCAGACAAAATAGAAAAGGCGTTGCCTCAGAGGATGGCAAGGATGTCAAAGGATGGCACTGGAACAGCCAATCTGACTCAAGGCGCTCGAACTTGCGGATTAGTTTCTTATTGAAAATGATCTTAATACAAACCAACTAAGGCGTACAGACTTAATCCGTCGCTCATTTTTAACACCACCAACTTTTCCTTCTCTATCTTCACTAGTTATTTTCTCTTCATTAATTATGTTTAGCTCTGTCATAGAAATGTAGAATAAATGCAGTTAGCCGTTGACAGAACATGGGTAATTAATCTTCCTCTAGCCTTTTCGCTGTTTCTGTCTTGTTTCGTCCAAATTCACTCTGCAAATTCTACGCGTGCACATAAAGCTGTTTCTCAATTTCCTTCTCAAACCCAAAAGTTTGTGTGCACATGTTAGTATATGTCTGTCTGTCTGTTTCTCTAACATTATGTATGTATTTTCTTAAAGTTTTACTTAAGTTCTTGAGAAAGCAAGCAACAAGTCTTTTTGAGTTCCCGGTGTTTGTAAATATGTGGCTGAGTTGGTGTATTGGTTGAACTGTCAATGCATACACCCAAGCGGGTACGTCTGTTCACATAAGAACCTGAGATGGAGAATTTAGGGAATGTCTAACAAATTTTCACTGTGCCACTACGTATGTATGCATGTAATTATGTATGTATGCATGTTTGTATATGTGTATGTACGTATATATGCATGTATGTATGTATGTATGTATGTATGTATGTATGTATGTATGTATGTACGTGTGTGCGTGCGCGCACGTATGTGTGTGCGTGCGTGTGTGTGTATATGTATGTTTACATGTAATTGTGGCTGTCTAAAATTTTCATTTTAATAATTGCAGTTAGATATACAATTACATAAGTTCTCAATATTCTCTCTGTGTCTATCAATCTGTCTGACTGGTTCCATTTTATCTATCTATCTATCTATCTATCTATCACTTTCTCTCTCTATCTATCTATCTATCACTTTCT
>NC_068989.1:58886541-58887155 GCF_001194135.2 Octopus bimaculoides
ATATATACATACATATTTGTGTGTGTGTGTGTGTGTGTGTGTGTGTATGTGTGTGTGTGTGTGTGCGTGCGTGCGGGCATTGGTGTATGTGCGTGCGTGCGTGTGTGTACGTGAGTGTGCATGTAATTATATGGAACACCTCCCTTCCTGACAATATGAAGAAGGGTTTCTAAAAAGCAATCGTTGATTATGCACTTCTCTGTCTCATCAGCGCGGAAACTCGGCAAGAGACTTGAAAAGAAGATGGACGGTACAAATTTTTCAGTTTTTTCTCGACAAAAACATTCTAAAAACAGTGACTGTATAGCAGTCTTTCTACCATCACTGTCTACCATCGCTTAACAACTGATGTTGGTGTGTTTACGTCCCCGTAACCAAGCGGTTGGGAAAAAGACACCGATAAGACACTTAAATAAATGAAAAAATACACATTAAGAACAGGACATCACCGACGAGTGAAAAACGTGTAAACACAAACGAGAGATAAGTACCTGACAAAACACCAAAAAAAGTCCAACCCCTCCTCAGTTGTCGACTGTGATATTACTCCCTGTTTTGTGCTTATCACTTGATCTATCTATCTATCTATCTATCTATCTATCTATCTATCTATC
>NC_068989.1:58887165-58889682 GCF_001194135.2 Octopus bimaculoides
TGTATGTATGTATGTATTCTTTCAGCATTATGATATATATATTCTCTCAGCAATGCTAGCGCTTCTTTTGTTGTTGCATTTTTTTGTGTCGTTGATGTTCTTGATTTATTATATCCTGAGGGACATACTGATTTATTCTTGCAAGGTTTCACGTTTAAATTTTGCGTATACTTCTAAACACGGGCTGCTGTTTTCACAAAATAGGAAACATATTGAAAGTTATATGGATTAACAGGGTAAAAAGCCATAATATTTTTGATATATAAACAGATATAATTGTAAAATAAATGGAAAATGAAATCGTTTTATTATACACACACACGCGCGTGCACACCACACACACATATACATTCGAACACGTGGACTCGCATAAACAGACTAGAGAAACGTATCATAGCAACTTGTTAGTCTTTAGCAAATTGTTTCTGTATATTCTGACGCCGATCCTACAGTGAACCCCTCCTATTTTTAAAAGTTGTTTTGAAAAGCGGCTCACTGAAAACCACTCCCACGATTTTGAGTGGGTGGTGGGGGTACTAGAAGGCTCTTGAAAGTCAAGCTGTGGAGTAGTTTTATTTTCTTATCTTTGAATATTATTTAATGATAAGTATAGCGAGCGCCCCTAGTGGCATGAGTAAACACGTTTGACTTGAATCCTTGAACAACAAGCTTTCATTTCTAGTTTGATGCCATTTAAATTCAAGTACGTAGCCATTTCCTTTGAGAAAGGCATGGACATCACATTCTCTAAAATGTAGGGCTCTTATGCCCAGTAAAACGGAACAATCGTTTCTTTCGAAATGTTTCTCTAATTTTAGTTTTAAGTTTAAAACAATTCCTCATGGTTTTACAAGAGAGCCAATGTAAAATATTTTGATTAAATTTATTCATCACAATAAACTGAGTTAAATTCAATTATAACACACGTGGCAGGGGCTGAGAATTAAGTATGTATAAGGGTTAGGAAAGAATTCTATTAATTTCTTTTTCAAGTGACCGCATCTGAGATGGGTTTCAGTAACTTTGGTAGATTCCGAATTTCATGCTCTCTGTCTCTGCCATAATAACATCAATGTGGTTGAGGAGTCTGCGCCTTCTATCAGGCTAGGCAGTTTTCAAATTATAACATCGGACAGAGTATAATAGCAGTGGTCGGCAAAACCTACTCTTCGTTGATTTCTCTCTTTCTCTCTCACGCAAACACGTAAGAATGTATAGTTGTGTGTGAGTTTTGTGTGCATAACTTTTTTTAAAATTTCAGCAGGCAACTAAAGTCATAGCTTTCTGGTCGTGGAGTAAACCAAAGTAACAAAAAGACATGTATTGCGAGGAATATTAATAAGTCAGTAGTTTGACCGACTATTTGTGTGTGTGTGTGTGTGTGTGTGTGTGTGTGTGTGTGTGTGTGTGTGTGTGTGTGTGTGATTCCCTAAATATACTTCCATAAATAATCCAACAGGTTTCATATTTCAAACAGTTTATACAATATGAATGTTTTTCCACCCCTTTTTAAATACAAAAGTAATTCTTGGCTGTCTAATATATGAAGATTTAAAATTTTACAATGACTTACAACGAATTGTTGCGAGATAAAAAAGTGTGAGCTAGATTTTTATATTTAAATACAGTTACCATTTCTTTTCGTTGTCTGTGGCACTCCATTCTTTTTGTCAGTGACCGCTGTTCGCACTAGCCACTTCATACATCAATCATTTTTGTTTCCTACACTAAATTCCGCGACCATCTCTGATAATTATCGTAAACAGCGGGGTTGGTGACGACCGGAAGTGTTTCCGGGTCTACTTGTCTCCTAGCTTGGATACTCCTTCCTGTCATACTGGGGCGCTGCTGCCAACTGCGACAATGACAGCAACAGACATCTGTAGGAGACAAACCCTTGTTGAACCCCTACAGCGACCTTCGCAACAAAGATTCCTCTGCTTTCAACACGCAGGACGTGGTAACACTGCCCTGCTATCTACGGTAACTCATAAGGCATATCATTTTCTGAAAAATACATATTTTGTGTCAATGATTGTAAACCTTTATCAATGCTATTCTTTACATTTTTATACTCTTTTTTGTATATTCATTTATTAGTTTATGACGGAGGGAAACTGAATATCTAACAGAATTTTTTAAATAAGCAGATTCATTGCGAGTAGTTAGCTTACATTTCAGCTGACAATATTGTTTGCTGTATATTTTTAAGTGAAGGAAATAGGATTTTAGAACGTTTATTGTATTTCATGAATTACTAGATTACATGAAGTGAAAATGGTTCCGTTACGAATCGAAGTCGGTCGACCATTAAGCTCGCCAAATTTCTGTTAGCAGAATACGTGCAGATTTGTTTAGGAGAACATATTTTCTAGCCATGTATATTAGAACAAGACAAGATAGTTCGATAAAATTTATGTTTGATAAAATACTTAATTACTTTTCAGTCATTGAGGTTTTACACACACACACACACACACACACACACACACACACACACACACACACACACACACA
>NC_068989.1:58889775-58894916 GCF_001194135.2 Octopus bimaculoides
ACACACACACACACACACACACACACGCACGCACGCACGCACACACACACACACACGCACACACACACACACACACATATATGAGTTGATGTGTGAGTGCATTTAGTGTGGAAACAAATTTATGGAAATACACACAAAGATATACATAATAGGATAGATTGAGAGAAGGAGCGGTGGTAAGGAGGTTTAATTTGTATTCACTAACTCCTTTGTCTATATCTCCAGACTTTTTCCGACGAAGAATTTTTATCCTGTTGGTCTTCCTTACAAAAGTATAGTGTGTTGGAGCCTATAACCACCTGCCGATCACCACTGGTAGATGCTATATAGAATAATGATGAGGCTATGGCAATGATGACAAAGATGCTATTTAAGAAAGAAAAGAAAAATTAGCAAGCATACAGCGTTAATGTATTTAGCAGGTAGCTAACCCTCGCAACTATAAACCCTGCAGGATCGCTTAGCTCTACGCTGAATGCTTACATGAAATTCCTCTAGGTCAGATGGAAAATGGATACAAAAATGCGTCTTACAGAATCTAGTTCAAAGTAAGAGTAACAGGGTTGTAATTGTACTGGGATTTTGTAATAAAGGAAGTTTAAGATGAAAAAATTCTCTTACAATAACAACGGCATAAGTTTATGGAAATATATTATTTTCTTGGAATTAAAGAAAGTGAGTTCGTATTTAGACAAAGAAAATATAATATACTAAGCTTAAGTATAGACTTATTACATAGACTCAGACCAATAAATATATAGGGCAGAGATATATGCTGCAATAAGGTGACGTATCTCACCACAACGATACTTAGTAAATAGCATATTTATAATGTCTCCTACGATTTTTATGAAAACAACACCTGTTCAAATAAGAGAAATGCCTTATTTAATGGAATGTTAATATTTACAGAGAAGGGAGTGATGGAGGATATTGAAATAGAATATTGCCCAACTAAATGGTTTACAGTTTTCTTTGTAACGTTCTGGGTTCAAATTAGTTTACCTTTGATCTCTCTGCGGTCGATAAAACAAGTGCTCACAAAATACTGGATCAATTTAATCTATTACACCACACCCACTCTGATAAACTTGATATAGTTATTCAGGAACGTAGTACTGATTACATGGAAAATGCAATATGTGTGTGTGTCTGTGTGTGTGTACACGCACACACGCGCATACATACATTCACACTCACACACAGAAGTTCGACAAAAAAGATAATGAAGTCACAATTGTCTGTCATTTTTATTTAACTATTTATTTTATTGGCAACATCATAAATTCAAAAGTATTCTAGTCTGTATGTATGTGTTTGTATGCTTTATGTATGTCTTCTACTTTATGATATACGAGCTCTATTTACATTTTATTTTTTGCAAGTTTTTAAATTAGTTAAAATGCATAACCCAGCTTGTTTCCAAAGAGAGAAAATTGTAGGAGCGCGGATGACTGGAGTTTCAATCACTAAAAGTCGTTTAATGTTTCGGGAGGTGCAGTCTCTAAAGCCATACTGGTTTTTCAAAAGTAAGATAAAACCAGATCTAGCAAGCATAATTTTAGATGGAAGGCAAAGCCTACAAAGAGTAACCGCAGAATACTGAAACGTAGTGTCTTTAGAAACTATCGAGCTACTGCAGCAGAAGCGACAGTAGAGCTAAAACACGAATTTGTCAGGGCTTTGTCAACCAAAATCAGGTCTTGGGCTCCATAAAACTGGATACCATAAGAGGGCTGGAATTGCTAAACATCTCCTGTCCTGCATTAACGTTAATAAACGGATAAAAATTATGTATAGACTATTAGAAGTAGTCAAAGACTCAATGGTGCAATGCAATCTTTGATGAATTATCATTCACCCTTTTACTCCGCTTCAGGGAGATTTTATATTTGAAGATATTCCAAAAAACGTCTGTTTGGCACTTACCGTGAAGCATAGAAGTGGTTTAGCTGTGATTTTCCATATCACAGTATTCTCTTCGCTCTTTAGTTGTACTGCACAGCAGAGTTAACACCAAGGATTATCTGAGTATTCTTTTAAGGCGGGCAGAATTGTTAACACGCCGGAAAAATACTTAGCAGTATTTCATGTGTCTTTACGTTCTGAGTTCAAATGCCACCGAGTCGACTGTATCTTTCATCCTTTCGGGGTCGATAAAATAGGTTAAACACTGGAGTCGCTGTAATCGATTTACTCCTAAAACTGCTGACCAAAATTTGACCTCAACACACACATACGCACACACTAACTTACACACATGTGTGAGGGTGTATAATTAACAGTATGCAGCCATGCACGAACATTAACAATGAGTTCAGAACTCAGTAATCGGTTCCTCATTAAACTCCTATAGCCTACGCGCTATGAATTTTATCACTCTGGAGAATAGGCTAAAGTGCAGAGTCTGAACCCCATTATATCAGAAACACAGAAAACATTATGCTATTCTTATACTCTAGCGTACACGTGTTTCAAAGAGCCGGGGGCTTCTTTCCTCGCTGATGTCTAATAATAGCAATAATGTTTCTTCGTTTCTTATATCTATATCTATGTATCTTTCTATCTATTTATAAATGTATGTATATATATCTATGCATATGTGTATGAATGTGTGAATGTGAGTGCATATACATAAAGAGAGAGAGAGAGAGAGAGAGAGAGAGAGAGAGAGAGAGAGAGAGAGAGAGAGAGAGAGAGAGAGAGAGAGAGAAGCGTAGTAAATAAATGTGATGATTAAGATGTACAGTCCTGTAATCCAGTATTTGGCACTTTATATTAAAGTTTATTTGTTTTTTTGTTTTTTCAAAGAATATTTCTAAAGAAAGGATAAAAAATGGCGGTGATATTTGCTGAGAATGTCATTAACTGTATGAAATTTGTAATTCAGATAATAATATGCTACTAACGACTACAACATTTGTTTTCAATAATTTAGAAACTGTCTTTCAGAAAGCCTGCGCTGTAAATAGCTGTGAATTATTACTCACACATTGTTTACCACAATAAAAGATTCAGCGACCACAATCATCGTAATATGTGTTGCGAAGAGGAGAATAAAGTCATTGAATTTTTGTGTATTCATAAGTCATATTCAGCTGTAGTCGATTGTAAAAATAAAGAGGCTTTTGAAACAAGCGGACAGATTTAGTTAATTTGAAATCCAAGTGTTGTAATTTCGAAAAATCTGTTTAAAAATATTAGTGGTTAGGGCTTAAACTGATGCTCTGACACAGGATATAAAAGGTTACTGGAAAATATGGAACACAGTTCGTGTAATCTCCGGACGTATTAATGAAACCAAGAAACTAAGAATTATCTAATCGTATATAAGCAATATCTTTAGATTTATAGTATCGGACGAATCGATACTAAGTATATATTTGGGAGTTAAAACGTGTGAGAGGAGCTCCAGAACATAACGACATGAAGTTCAAACAAGCTGGATTTTATTGAGCTGCAAGTATATCATTTGAAATGACATATTTTCAGATATACAGCATTACGTGATTAATCCCGGATATTTATATAGATTGAGTATAATCCGACAGAGTAAGTATGGAGCCATGACTAAATATCCTAATACGGAATTAATTAACTTATATAATCTATGGTGTATTTTTCTATTTTCTTCTAGCACTTTGAAATTTAAACAAAATTTTCAATGATCAATTTTCTATTTTATTCAGACTATGCAATCCGATAGCGAAGCACGGAATTTTGACTATATAGAAATTGAATGGAATTCAATAGGATCGATTTAGTGGTAGGCTTGTAGTCAGAGCAAATACATCCAGGTCTTAAATACATCCAGGTCTTAAATACACAGAGAGAGAGAGAGAGAGAGAGAGAGAGAGAGAGAGAGAGAGAGAGAGAGAGAGAGAGAGAGAGAGAGAGAGAGAGAGATAGAGAGAGAGAGAGAGAGAGAGAGAGAAGAAACTATCAAAGAATTAAGAGACAGACACATAATTACTTATTTTTTAAAAATATGTTTCGGATCTGATATATAAGAAAAAATTGTTGAGAAAGGGACGGGGTAATACAAAGAGACAAAGTTCTATTATATGGACATGTGAGTTTTGGGAGGTTGTTCCAAGAGATGTGCTTTAAGACGGAAATATCATTTATAGGAAAGATAGGGAGAATTTGAGAAAATGCGTTGAATCAAAACGCCAATTAGTATCAAGTTATGATTCAATCGGAGTCGGAAATAGGTATTCATCAGTTGCTCTGTTTTCTTACATTTTTGATTGCAATCTTCGAAAAATAGTTTCCACTCTTCAAAGAAATGATATTTCGGAATCTTTCAGTGTTCTGAAATATCATTTCTTTGACGACCTGTTATACAAACAGGTTTGAGACAGAGCCAACATGGATTTCTATGAAGTAAATATAGATAGTAATTCCAGAGTAGACAGTAATTTTCAACGTAAATATCTATTTCGTATAAGTTGGACAGCCAATCACTCAAAACGATCGTTACGAATAATGAAGTACAATTTTATTTATTTATTTTTTCACTGCCCTGCCTAGCGAAAAGAGAGCAACTTAGTTACCATATTTACTTTTTGAAATTTCAAACAAAATGTAAGGAATGAATGACTGAGCAGACTCCGAAGAGAAAATGTACTTTCAGCAAGAATCCAAACCAAGTCATATCAAAGCTAATAGTAATATACCGATAAAATAAGGCGGCGAGCTGGCAGAACCATTAGCACGCCGGGTAGAATGCTTAGCAGTATTTCGTCCGTCTTTAAGTTCTGAGCTCAAATGCTGTCGAGGTCGATTCTGTCTTTCGGGGTCGATAAAATATATGTACAAGTTGAATACTGGGGTCAGTGTAATCAACGTAACCATTCTCCCAAAATTGCTGCTCTTGTGCCAAATTTACCGATAAAATATACCAATAAAATAAAGCAGGGTCGTTAGCACACCGAGCAAAATGCACAGCGGAATTTCGACTTCCTCTATGTTCTGAGTTCTGCTGAGGTCGACTTCGCCTTTCGTCTCTTTCGAGGTCGATAAAATACAAGTTGAGCACTAGTGTCGATGTAATTTCCGAAATTGCTATCCTTGTTCCAGATTTGAAAACAATATACTGATAAAGTAGAAATTGTTGGTGTAATGATATATATATATAT
>NC_068989.1:58894926-58903297 GCF_001194135.2 Octopus bimaculoides
TATTTATAAACATAATTAAGGGATCAGCAAGCATTTGTAATAATTATATATATATATATATGTATAAAACAGAGATTTTAAGTGTCATGACAGCATTGACAGCATGCTTAGTTTTAAGATTTATACAACGTTTTTACCGGAACAATTTTCGTGGGATTAAGAGTATTTTATTGAATATAGCTATTGACATTTTCTATCATCAGTCTTCCCGTCAGGTCATTACGGGACGTTTCTGTGAAATATTCGACAGTTTCGAAAACACACGAGTCTGTTTGACTGCTTGTTATCTAAAATCAGCACTATCACTTCTCTCCTATCACTCATCGGTCTGTTAGCCTTAATAGATTTCATCTACAATTTATCGGTCTCAGTGCTAAATATCAGCCATACAGCGAGTCAGTCCTGCAATCTCTTCCACCTGCTACTCTGTCATTCTGCTCACTTCTTTATATATATATATATATATATCATTTTTTTTGTCGGTTTTAACTGATCTGTCAAAATCTCAGAGACTCATTCTATTGGAAATAACTTTAAATCAAAGCACGTATGATATCAGTCACTTCCATTCATAGTTATGGAAGTAATAACTAGTTAACATGCTAGTTCTGCAGAGTAAGTTACTACCAAAACTACTTCACAAATTTTACTATAGTTACCATTTTGTCGCTACGAAAATACTTTTCTAGCGGCCCCCCCCCTACACACACGCACGCACGCACACACATACACACACACACATACTAAAGAAAATCTATTAAATAGTTCTCAACTTCTTTAATATATGGGCCAATTCAAAACTTAAATTTTTTTAGGGAACCGCACCCAAAAAATTAAAGCACAAGTTAATTATAGAAAAATTTATTATATTTATTATACTTATAGAGGGAAGACCGTCATTAAAAAAAATGGAATTTAATGTGAAACATTATTTTGCTTTAATTCATGGTAGAGCGTGTCCTTGCTTTGTAGGGCGCGGTTCAGAGTCGAAATATGTCCGGTGATACCTACCATGAAGCCAGATCAGCAATCCATTCTTTGTTGCTAAGCTGGGGAAAGATTATCTTCCTTTCAGCAAAAGCTTTGATTTCTGAGAGAAGTTTGTAGAACCTATTGAGACATGTGACACGGCTTAACTATCGTACAGCAGTGTACATTAACATGTCTCCATAGTCAGCATCAATATCCACCAGAAATTGCTTGAAATTACGATGTTCAGGGCTGGAATTATTATGGCACGAACCCAATTTATGATCGATATTACAGCCTCTTTCACATTGGCCATTTTCAGCAACTTAGCAAGGATATTTTCCCAGTATATAATGCAGGGGTTCCATATCACAAGAGTAAGGTTGTCCTCTGATTGCCATCTGGCAATGAGTTCTTGAAGTTCTTCTTTCTGTCCAAGCATAGAATGAACTCAATCTATGGCAACCGAAACAGCTTTGACAGATGCAAATGTGGTTGTTGAAGGCTTGCAAGAAATTCACGGAATATATCATCTGTACTTTTTGTTGAGCCATGAGTGGAATGCAACGTGAGAAATTCTTTGTAAATCTGGAAGTTTGGCATAACTCCCCTGACGAATTCAGCTCATTGCTCTGTTTCGGTTATGTCTTTTGTGCCTCAAGAGCAATAGAGTAGACAAAATCCCCCAACTTACTGCGAAGCTGGTCATGTAGTCCACTAGATATACATTCAACTCGTCGAGTTACTGTGCCATTACTAAGCTGTATTTTCTTATCTTTTCGTTGAATGCTAGAATAACAACATTCTTCAGTGAACACGACAATAGACTATTTCATGATGTTGCCATCTGATTACGGCTTCATATGGCAAGCCAGAAGGTGGCTCTATGATGCCATTATTATGTCTTTACAATCACGTTTGAAGACATTCCTTTGTTTTGTACGCGTTGACTTTAAGAATTTCAACTTCTTTTTTCTTTTCTCTCTGGTAGCTATCATACTCCTCAGAATGTGTTTTATAGTGCCTCTCAATATTAAATGACTTAAACTCTTTACCATCACAGGATAGAGAATGCAGAGTGCCTTGGCGTCTTTTTCAATCACAAATATTTTACTTCCCAATCGGCTCGAAATGTACGGTTCTCTTGCATAAATGTACGAGCTATCTACGAAATTACCACCATGACAGTGAAGGATAATTAATGCAATGATGAAAGAATGAATAATGGCTGACTGAGTAGCATATTGTTTTACTAACACCGCTAGTGTGTATCTCGTCGCAAATTTGAGTGAGGGAATGAACGAAAATAGTGTGATTTCTGTTTAAAACGGACTCACGCTTGAAATTTTTCAAAAAATTAAAATTTTGGTACCAGCATTTCTGCATTTGCATGAGAACTTTCTAAATTAGGAGTTCTATTGTGTTTTTTTAAAAAGGTCGAGGGTCGCCGGGAGGATGTTTGAGGGCCGCATGCGGCACTGGGAGAGAACTACTGATTAAGACACTTCCTTCATATCTCGTTGCGCCAAGGTTACGATTCTCTTAAAAAGATAAAGCGTTTGTTTTTCGTCGATTGTTCAGAAAAGACTTTCTGCCATATTAATATGTTATGGAATACATTAATTTATAGATTATAGGTGACGAGCTGACAGAATTGTTAGCACGCTTAGAGGCGTTTCGTCTGTCTTTACGTTCTGAGTTCACATTCCACTGAGGTCGACTTTGCTGTTCATTCGATCGAGGTCGATAAAATAAGTACCAGTCAAGTACTGAGTCGATGTAATCGACTAGGATCCTTCCCTAATATTTCAGGCCTTGTGCCTACAGAAATATATTATGGGATCAATTATATCTATATATATAAAACACAGGATGTGTGTCTGTCTGTGTGTTTGTCAAGTCGTTATAGCTCGAGATCCACCCAACTGATTTTAATGAAATTTTACACACGTATTACATAGGGTCCATGGAGTGTCATGGGCCAAAACATTTTCAACTTCTGGCTTAATGCGGGCCCAGAGGCAGATAAACCGCGTTTTAAAGCATTTTCGCAGCGTTAAGGCCCGTAACTTGAACAGTATCCAGTCACTTTCCTCCAAATTTGGAACAAACATTAATCAGGCTCCTCGAATTGCTGTTGACTAAAAAAAAATTCCGATGTCGACTATGCCCTCCCCCAATGCAGATTAATCAGATTTGAGTATACTGCACTGAATTTTATCTTTGTTTTAGACCATTTTCCGACGGTAAAATATTGACACTACTTATGCATTATAAGTAGTGTATAATATTTCATGAAAATATTTTGGCCAATTTCGTAGAGGAAATGAGAAGAACATTAAAATTTTTGTCGGCGCCCTGTTGATGCTTCATGTTACCATCCCGCGCACCACCGGGCCATGTTCGTGTGTGTGCGGCTGGGTAAAGGCACAACAAACCCATTCATCCATTCTCCAGAAGTGCCCTGTTGATGTTTCACGTTTCCAATCCTGCGCAACGCAGCATGGCCCGGCAGGATGTCTGTTTTCTATGTCATCCATGTCTGAACTATACCGTGCAAAATGTTCATACAAAAAATTAAACTGCTATTGTGACTCACAGCCATTTAAGTTTGACCGTGTGACCACTTCCGAAAGCTACACTCACCACCCGCAAATAGTCCCCTACCCCGTGTTACCTCCCCCGTTTAGTCGGACGAGTAAATACAGGGTATCCCAGAATTAATGATGATTTGATTGAGATCGGTTGCATTTTTTTAAGAACTCACTTTTATTTATGCTTATGTTTAATATGTGTTAAAAGTATAACTTTTGAATTTTGTTTATGATTTTATTTTCATTCCTGTTGGACCCCTCTTATTTGTCCATGACAACTTTTTTCTTTCAATCTGGCAGTAATCATTTTCTTTTCCTCCATCCCCAAGATGGAGCAATCGTTTAGCTGAGCTTAAAGAACACATTCATTTAACAGTGCAGGAAATAACTCGTGAAATGCTTCAAAATGTGTTTCACAATGCTAAGGAGAGATTTGAAGTATGCAGGGATAGAGACCTGTTGAAAATTTTCTATAAAAGTTTGACGTAAGATTTATAAATCTATTTGTTTTGGTAATAAACATAAAAGTCTGTCATCTGGAACTTCCTGTAGTTGTTAGTTGTTGCGTTGCTCGAGTAAATACTAAAATCAAAGGTCTTCTTGCCTTAAACATCCTATCTTTTTGTTAAGCATATTGTATCAAGGAGTATATTATCCAGGCGTGGCTGTGTGGTTGAGAAGCTTGCTTTCCAGCCATGTCGCCTTGGGTTCAGTCCCATTTGGAACAAACATTAATCAGGCTCCTCGAATTGCTGTTGACTAAAAAAAAATTCTCATTTGTTACAGCTCCGTGCAGACCAAAAACTTTTGTATTATGTAATTGCCATTACTATATTGATATATAAAATCACACATACAACTCCTTATTATTGTCATATAATAAACACACAGAAGTTCCTGTATGAAATTGCTCTTTTTTCTACTTCAATTATTACATGTTTTTTTCTAATAACATATACACATACAGGAGGAGTAAATCTATACATATAATAACACTTTGAATGTGGCTCTCGAGAAAGAGTAATAGTAATTACCCGATCAAAGACGGATATTACTGCTAGTATTGGAATAAAAATGGGTGGGTGAGTTTGTGGTGTAATAAAATTAAAGACTAAACTTTGATAATTTGACGACAATTCCCAATGGACCAAGTCTCTTAACTATTTCTATTTCCTCATTTCATCCATTGGCGTTACTTGTGTCATTAATGTTTGTAAGAAAGGCATGAACATCACAACAGCCTGATAAAACTATGTGCCGATTTTGCCAAGTTGGAAAAAAAAACATTTCATAAAAAGACAGATGAATTTTTAAAGATTTGATTTGATTGAGAATTGGTTGTTATTTCTAACTGGACACTATTTGGTGCTTTCCTGATTCTGTAGAAATCTTCAGTTATTCTCGTTTCACGTGAACGGGGCGAACTAAGTTCGATCATAGAGTTTGAAGGAAATCGTTTGTGTTTGGTAATACTAGATCAGTATGTGAGAATTGTTCAGAAACGTAACTCTCATGAGTTGAATTAGGCTAAAAATAATCTTTTGCCCGAAAATAATAATTCATCATAAATATCTTACTTCAAAATCTGATATTTCACAAGACTTTGGAATGAAGGTGTGATAAACAGATTAAGTATCTTGTCATGCTGAAGCAACTAGTTAACGATGATGGCAGAGCAACCCTACAGACAAAGCATCTGAATAAATCATAGCAACTCATTCCGAACCGGTTAAGCAGAGCGGAAGGCTAACCAATGATCGTTTTTACTTTGGACTTTGCCGACTGATTCGTTGAAGTTGCGTAGCCACCCGAGTTTTAACTGTAATAGAGGCATTAAACTGCTGTCACAAAATGTTCTAACAATCAACCTAGAAACCTAAATTCATATATATATATATATATATATATATATATATATATATATATATATATATATATATATATATATATATATATAAATGTGTGTGTATATATATATATATATACATATATGTAGATATATGTATATATATATGCATGTATATGTAGGTATACATATAAATGTGTGTATGTGTGCGTGTGCGTGTGCGTATATGTGTGCATGTGTGTGTGTGTATATGTATGTATATATTTGCATGAAGTTAAATATATGTCCGGTCATAGAATGACCAATGGTTCCGCATCCATAAAACGCTTAGCTTTATAAACGGTTCGTCAAACTCCAGTAGCCGTGGAGAAGTCTAGTGTGACGTCTTGGCTCCAGTTCATGCAGGCCCTACTAGAACCCAAACAAAAGGCTCTCCTACATCAACACAGCCTATCGTATTAAGGAACCTAGTGAAGGGTGTCAGCAATAGGATCTCGGATACGTCCTCGAATCAAGACATTTTCGACGCCGCAGCCCCCATATTACAACGAGCACCCAGTGAGTTTAAGGAAAGCACCTCCTATATGCTAAGCCCTAGCCCCCTGAAATGGAAGCGCCACCGGAAGGTCGTTTGGTTTGCCCTACCCTTTCTTCTCAACTTTAAAACTTGAGTGGGAAGGATATTTCTTAGGTTAGTAGACAAGCACTTCACGCAGACACATAGGTACGGACGTTTGTCCAAGAGGCACGACCTAAATTACTCAACATGTAAAGAATATTGGTGAACACCCATGAAACGTGATATATTTGATCTATCATAAATTATACCATTCTTACAATACATCAACATTTGTTATACACAGGTCGAATCCACTGACAATCTGCGCAAAGAAACAATGTGGCATCTTTTGTTTGTTTCCACAGCAAACTTTAATCTTGAGATCCCCAGTCACTGCATGAATAATTAATAACTTATAACATCGGAAATAGTCACAGTAAGTATTACGATATCTTAAAGCAATTTTCTCTTCCACTCAGCCCAGGCAAATATGCAAAAATAGTTACAGCATCAATAATCTCATTTAGTTCAAACACTGTTAATGGCACTCCGTCGCTTACGACGTCGAGAGTTCCAGTTGATCCGATCAACGGAACAACCTGCTCGTGAAATTAACGTGCAAGTGGCTGAGCACTCCACAGACACGTGTACCTTTAACGTAGTTCTCGGGGATATTCAGCGTGACACAGTGTGACAAGGCTGACCCCTTGAATTACAGGCACAACAGAAACAGGAAGTAAGAGTGAGAGAAAGTTGTGGTGAGAGAGTACAGCAGGGTTCGCCACCATCCCCTGCCGGAGCCTCGTGGAGCTTTAGGTGTTTTCGCTCAGTAAACACTCACAACGCCCGGTCTGGGAATCGAAACCGCGATCCTATGACCGCGAGTCCGCTGTCCTAACCACCGGGCCATTGCGCCTCAACTAGTTCAAACACTAGGCTGGAATAAACACCATCGATATGTGCAGAGGATCATCCTGCTTACCTCGCTATGCCCAATACCAAAATCTCCTGATGCGCTGAGGAATCCATTACGCGTTCGATCTACCTACTAGGCATTGTAACTAGATTGCCCATGTCATTTACTAATGGCTTGGAAAATTACAAATGTATTCTGATAATACTGACTTCATCTACATATTCTATGTAATCTTTCCTTGTACCTTTAATTCGTGGAAAGATTTTATATTCTAACGTGTAACATTAATAATTGCAGCAAATTGCAGTTGTGATTCTTTTTCTTATCATAGATATCGATATCTAGTTTATCTTAATTTTACATGGACTCGTATCCGGACTAAATTATAAATTTAGACATGTTCTAATTAGAATTAGCTTTATTTTTCTTTTCTCCTTCTGCATTTCTTAGTCTACACTACTGTATATCATTTACATCTATAACACACACACACACACACACACACACCCACACACACACACACACACACACACACACACACACACACACACACACACACACACACACGTATGTGTAACTGATGCATTTATCAGTTTATATTCTGTATTACCGTGTATGTGATAATTACTCCATCTATTCTCTCTCTACAAACACACGTTTATCAGATTCGTTCTACAATTACCTCAGCATTCATTTCTTCTGGAACTATCAAGGACCAGTTTTATCAGTTCCCCTGTTCATTCATTTGTCTTGCTCTTTGATGGTTCTTATACTCCTTACACATCATTCACAGACTCTATCATGCTGTTCAAAATATTCCAAACTGACACTCTGTTCCCTCTTTCTCCTCCCCTCTCTCTTCCTCTTTCTTTAAATTTACATACATACATGTATGTATGTATGTATGTATGTATGTATGTATGTATGTATGCATGTATGTATGTATGTATGTATGTATGTATGTATGTATGTATGTTTTATATATATATATATATATATATATGTGTGTGTGTGTATATATATATATATGTATATATATAAGGTATATGTGAAAGAGAGAGAATGACAGAGAAATAAATTAGCGAGTCTTCTCTCCTTCTGTCCAATATTCTTCATTTTTTTAATCATTCTTTTTCTAATCTGTTTTTGCATTTTCCAATCTCAAATAATTTTTTTTTCTTTACTTCTATCTTCAATCTCACTTCTTTTCCTGTCCCTCCATATTCTTCTCATTCTCATCTCAAACCTCGTTTACAGTCACCCCAACCATTTCTTCTCAAGAACTAGAATTTTTTTTTTTTTTTCCAACGAATCTTCAAACCAACTTACGTTCCATTTCCGGTACTCTACACAAGTCTAATAAAGAGCCCTTCTTTAGCGTGATGCTACTAAACCAGCTCCTATCTTTTCACAGCGATCTATTAAGAGAAAATAGCTGCCGCTATGGTGGTTTGCTTTCATAAGCACCATCAAAACGTTTGCCCCCC
>NC_068989.1:58903510-58907164 GCF_001194135.2 Octopus bimaculoides
GCTAAAACAAAAGTAGACAAAAAAGTACAAAAAACAGAGAAAAATAGAACTAGAAAATAGGGATCTCCCCTCCCCTCCCCTCTCAGTTCTTTTCTTCTACATTTCCGCATTAAACCTCATGAGAGGAGACATCCAGATTTTCTTTAAAAAATATTCCCCAGATAAATATTCTTTACGTGAAATTTCATCATCTTCATCATCATCATCATCATCGTCGTCGTCATCGTCGTGGTTGTCATCGCGGTCGTCGTTGTCGTCGTCGCCGTCGTCGTTGTCGCCACCGTTGTCGTCACCGCCATCATCATCATCATCATCATCATCATCATCATCATCATCATCACATCGTCGACGTCGTCATCGTCATCATTTTCATCACTGTCGCTCATCACTGTCGTTGTCGTTTTGCTCCAGATCGGCCTTGAACCAGCAGATCAATAATTAAGCGTTCCAACTGTGACCATTCATTTTCCCCCGGGAGAATGTGTTGGTGCAGGGAACCCGAGATCACTTTCTTTAATGTTTCCTTCTAAGGTGATAGCATGCGATTTGAGGGAGATTTGGCTACTATTTCTAGCAGCTGGAGCGACTACTTACAAGCCTTATCGTAGGCTCCTTGTTATTTTTGCAGTTGTTGTTCTTGTTGTCGACGTCGATGTTATTGTTTTTGCAAATTGTTACAAACGACGGGGTGCTCAACCTCGTATCATTTGGTAACATCCAGTTAATTAAAATCACATCGAAAGTTACTTTAGCGTCTCGTTCCTTCTATTCAGTGACCATCTAACCATCCACTCATCCAGCCATCCACTCATCCATCTTCTCCACCTTCTACTCTTGAGAAAGTCATGACGGTAGAGTCCTCTTGCACCTCCTTCATCACATTTTCTTCGTGAATTTCTAAGCGTGGACAACTGAGACTATGGATATTATTCAACAATCTCGTTCTCGGTTTACCCATAGGTCTCCTCTGGCTTGAAGAATTCGCCTTGCGATTCATTCTGACATTCTACTCTCATGTCTATAGTGCTGGAGTTGTTATCTCTCAATGTATAGAAAAAAGCGGCTCAACCTAGAAAGATTCCCGGTTATCTGAGTTACACATCCTGTCGAGTAATGTTACTACAGAGATCCTTCAGAGGAACCTTAGTTCAGCCGTTTGTATTCACGGTCGTACGCTTTTGATTATTACCCAACGTTCATGCTCGTAGTTGAGGATAGACACGAAAACCGAAATGAAGAGAGCAAGTTTTGCTTTTTGTCACTTTTCCCTCTTCTAAGGATCGAATATTAGAACTGGCGCGTAACTGTGTCAGCTCCTGCAATAATACTAGGGGGAGCTGAAAAGTTCCTGGCTTTAAGGGTATCGCGAAAGGCCTGGATGGATGTCCAACGTTCCGAGTTCTTTTACAGGGCTTAGAAAAACTGAAGGGCCGCAGCAATAAGTGTGTGAACCTGAGAGGGGAACATGTTGAATAAAATCATAACTGATTCTCCTGTATTTTCTTTTACTCAAAGTCAGGAACTTTTCTGCACCTCCTCGTAGCATCTAATTCAGCCTCTTGGTTCTCATTAACGTCTCGAAAATAAATCCTTGCCATGGACGGAGAGTTTGATTCAATCGATTGCAGCCTGTCCTTTTAAAAAAAAATTGTGACCTTATAATAAAAATCAGAAACGCTTGTCGTTTACATCGTTTGAGTTCAAATCATGCAGGTTATTGCCTTTACTAATTTGAGGGCCGATAAACAGACCTCCTCCTCCTCCAGTAAAAATTATTATAAACGCTAGGTAGACAAGCCTTTATTTAATTTGCTTTGCGAGAAGGACTGTTTCAACGAAGTCGCGTATTGTCCGTGCCTTCAAAACGCGGAGTAGATAGAACAGGGACAACTGACGAATGGGTATACACTTTATGTAGTATGTCTCGTTTCTCTGTTTGTTTTTTCGTCGTTCGAAAAAAAAAAAAGAAACGTTCGTTTTCTATGTTTTTGTTTTTATGATTTCGTTTCTCATTGTGTTCAACGTTTTTTTTTATGTCCTGTACCCATATATGCATGTATATATACATATATATGTAGGTATGTACATATATACATGGATATATGCATATATTTACATATATATATACATATACATACATATATATATACATATATATATATATATATACACACACACAAGTGCGTATATGTGTATATATGTATATGTACGTGTGTGTATGTATGTATATGTATATGTGTGTGTGCGATTGTATGTATACATATGTATGTGTGTGTATGTGGGTAAGTGCGTGTGTGTGTGCGTGTGTGCGTGCGCGCGTGCTTGAGTGCACAGGTGTATAGGTCTTCGATCAACAAATGAAAAAGTTTAGTGGCTTAACATATCGTTAAAGAAGTAAGGCGCCAAAGAGAGACAGACAACCTACAATTGGTGAATGGGGACCTAGTTTCGGTTAGTGTATAATTGTTTTGTAGTAAACTACAGATTAATAACAACAGACTGATTGGTCAATTGATGCCATCAAATTTATGTCACTGACAGTTGCAATTGACTACCGTAACGTGCTTAATTTCTCAGTAAACATGATAGAACAGCTGAAACAACAGTTAACCCAAGGAAAGATAGATCCCTTACCGAGTAGGAGAGACCTGCAAATCAGATGGTAGTGCGGTAAGACTGCATCCAGATCATTGTAAGCGTTTTTGGGAAAGCCAGAGCAATTGCGGCAGAGGAGAAATGCCAATGACAGAGTCGTTGCCAAGAAACCACCACCATTAGACCAAAGCATTCATACTTGCCTCAAGACGACGGAGCTAGTCGTTCAAGAATCAGTCTACGTGGCCACCTGAGCACTTACCGTTCCATTTTATAATCTCTGGATAAGAGGAGCTGCTATTAAACATGATAAAGACCAAATTGACTTCTGCTTTGTTTAGTTAATTACTCACTTTAACATAAAATTCACAGCTATCTATCTTCAAAAAGTTTCTAGCACTATTTATGGATCCCAGGACAATACCCCCACATGTCTTTCCTGTCTCCCCTGACTCGCTTGTCTCGCCTGTCTTGCCTGTCTAGAATACAAGAGAACATGGCGTTACCTCGAAAGAAGAATATAAAAACCAAGTGACGATAGTTGTAATCTGTACCTATCAATTAAAATAAATACACCACTTTATAGAAGTTCAGACGGATAACTTTTTTTGTGGTTTTATATCAATATATTTAATATATTTATTAAATATTTTAAAAGGTATTTTCAATTACTTGACGGTTGACAACCTTATGAAGATAAGTAACATATACGTCTTAAAAGTATCAAAATATTTCTTCAAATTAAGTGTGCAAAAATTTGACCAAAATGTGTAGCATTATATAGCATTCTACTAAGTGGATAGTAATATATAATTAACGTATTTATTTGAGGGATTTTGCATTGAATGCTGTCTTTAAAGAAATAGCTATTGCATTCACTAAAATGAATACTTAAAAATAGTTAAACATTGAATTAATAATTCTAACCTTTTTAATTTCAAGACAAAATAAAATTCATAAACTGCTCTACTATCTTGTACTGAGCACTTAACACATTTAGACTTTTGACATCCTATACATACATACATACACACATACATAGATGCATGCAATATATAT
>NC_068989.1:58907596-58913420 GCF_001194135.2 Octopus bimaculoides
TAAATCTATATATATTCATACACACACACACACACACACGCACGCACGCACGCACGCACGCACGCACACAGCACACACATAAAGTGTATTCAAACGTTGAATGTTGTCGAAGAATAAGGAAGAGCGAATTCAATATACGTTAGTAAATATAGTTTATTTAGACAGAATTCCTTTCTGACGACTTGAGTTTATATGTATTACTCTGTGTGTGTGTGTGTGTGTATGTGTGTGTGTGTGTGTGTGTGTGTGTGTATGCGTGTGCATGTTTGTGGACAGGCAATCGCGCGTGTGTGTGTGTGTGTATGTGTGTTTGCGCGCGCGTGTGCGGAAAGTAGCTTTGCACTTGAATGAGTATTTCATTAGTATCTACAGCATCTAGAGGGCATTAGATGTAGTCTAAAACAGATTGCAGTCTGTCCACCTTTCCGTAATTCTTGATGCTTGTTCCAAACTTCTAACAGAAGGTAAAAGATGTATATTTTCCTAACTGAAAAACTGTCCAAATTAACATATTCTGCAATAAAGAAGCCATCCATGCGCAATTATACAAAACATAAATGCAAAGAAAAAAGCGAGTATTTATTACCACACACGTGCCATAATATTTAGTCTCCCAAAGCGCACGCAGATCGCATTCATATACTTCTTCACACACACACACACAAACACAGACGTACGTAAATATACACGTGCGCCCTCATACGCACATGTATTTTACTTAACGTACATATATTTTTATATCTTATAGTATATTAAATACTTGGCTATACATACACGCATACTATTCATATTATGTTTTTAAACAATTGCGATATATATTTAAGGTTTGCAATGAAAGACTACTACACTGCCATATGTTTGGTGTTTATATTCAATCGTGTGTGATAGAGTCCATTGGAGCGAAGGGCGAATATGGCAAGTTTGCCTGATGGTTTCGACAACTGGTTTCTTAATAGCAATTAAAAAGGGAGCTGGGAGTAAATACATCATCCCCAAATCTCCAAAGTAATCTGAGTTTCTATCTTAGATACGTGATTATTTTGTCTTCATTCTCTAACCTTACCAGTATTTCTGCAGTATTTATACATTCACTGTTATTTGTATACTAAATCGCAAAAGCTGACTCTGAAAAGTTAGGTATTATTTGCAGACCCAGGAAATACTCCAGCTTCGAACAGATGCTGACCCTTACAAGTACGCTTTCTTCACACGACCCCCATATCTGGGAAAATTAAGTTGCTGCCAAACTGACTTAGTGGAGTGAATCGAATGGTAGTTCAACTGGTTGATATATAAACCTCTCTTTCATAGGTTAGAAACACTGACCGGTTGAAATTACACAAATTGTATCTAAAAATTCTTACATTTGCCTTTTTATATTTTTACTGCCTTACCCACTAATCAATACACTTAACACTCGCCTCATCTTTTATTCTTGTGTAGCCAAACTCCTTATTCATCTCAAAGTTTCTCTCACAAGTACCAAACAGGAGTCGTTGAAACTGAGCAATCATCAACGTAACCAGTCTAGGAGTACACAGACAAAAACTACAAGCAGTACACAGTACATAAATAACATTATACGGTAGCAAGTATGTAATTATTACACCAAAAATCACAATAGTTCTGAATTCACATTTCATTAATTTCATATTCTATTTTTTGATTTTGAGGAATCATCATATTTATATCTACCTCTTATGATCCTAAGTATGATCGTGTAACTTCAACCGCCTTGGTATTTGATAATACTTCCTCAGCTGTTACTAACAGTTATCTGACACAACTTTTGAGAAAAGACGATAGTGTATTCTATCCCCTAAAATTTATTCCTCCTCTCCGAGCAAACCTGCTAGATACCGACTTACCACCTTCACTTCTTATAACGCAATTGTGATGAAAGCGGTCATCAACAGTCATCATATTTCAACCTCTTGTTCACCAGCTATGCGGATGATGCTGAAGAAAACAATATGCAGTTCAATGCTGAGAAATTTCGAAACACCGTTTTTGATCCGCAAACAGAATGAAGTCAGAATACACAATTCATGAACCGAGAATTCACATGAATGGTGATGCCTCATTCTATGGAGAACAGTCGCCTGGATTACTCCTCTCAATTATGGTCGCCACAAAGCGTGAAGCTAATTGCAGACCTGAGGCCAGCCACCAAAGCACACCAAGAAGACTGTCACGGTGCAAAAGATGAGCTACTGGGAGAGGATAAATGAATGGAGACTCTCTTCCAAGAGAGAAATGATGCGTCCCAACTGCACACACGCACACACGCACACACACACACATACATATATATGTGTATGTATGTATGTATCTGTGTATGTTGTGTATGGTTTCACACACACACACACACACACACACACACACACATGTAGTTGGGACGCAACTATATATATATATATATATATATATATATATATATATATATATATATATATATATATATATATATATATATATATATGCAAACACACACACATACACACGCACACATATATGTCTGTGTAGGTGTGTATGAAACCATATATATGTGTGTGTGTGTTTGGTTTCACACACACAATCACAAACATATAGGCGCAGGTATGGCTGTGTAGTGAGAAACTTGCTTCCCAACCACATGGATCTGGGTTTAGCCCCAGTGCGCAGCACCTTGGGTGTCTTTTACTATAGCCACGGGCCAGCCAGAGCCTCATAAGTGGATTTGGTAGACAGAAACTGAAAGAAACCCGCCACATATATGTATATATATATATATATGCATATGTCTATGTGTGCGTTTCGATTTCAACCTCTAATCTGAGATCAAATCCCTCACCAAACAACACCCACCCACCGGGAAACACACATATATCCGCACATCTCTATACACACGCATACACTCATAAACACATCAACACTACCGTAATACACTCGTCAGCACACATACACATGTTCCTTTATTGATGCATGTTTGTGTATCTGTATGTGTTCGTTTGTTAGAGGGTGTTGTGTGTGTATGTGTGTCTATGTGTATGAAGCCTATTCCTGATAAATAGGTGCTTGATTAAGCGAATTGCACAAATAACTCGACGTAGAATCAGAACAGTAGACTCAACTAAGCGTTGTACATCTTATTCATTCAGGCATTCCACCTTAAACACATCTACCTTCTAATATCTTTATACACCAAAACACAATATACATGTTTTACACTATTAAGTATAGAACAATTGCACAAAAAGCTGCTAAAAGGAATAATTAATTTCCTTATCTAAAAGAAAAAGCAAAAGACACCAAGAAAATTCTCTATCAAAACCACTCTTTAAATTACTTCACTGCCATTCTTCTTCTTGATTTGTTTCACCCTACTACTTCATGATTTGCCCACCCTCACTGCCTACATATCAACAGGAACTACCCTCGGTTGCTTGTGAGCTTTACTAGGCCACATAGCAGGGTGACGTTTGCGTTTGCCTTTGAGCTTGTTGTTTTTAGTTTTAACTACTTTTTCTCAATCTTCAATTCCTTTTGCATCATTGTCTTCTCCTCCCACACTCACTTCATGCTCCTCTTCGTTAACTTTTTTCTCTGCTCCAACACATCCCCATCTCCCTCTTTTTTTCTTCCTTTCTCGCTGATTTACCATTCATTCTTCTCTATTTATAGCCTTCCTCTCAACTTCACACCCATTATATAAACCCTCTTTCATTCATGCTCACTCTTTTCTAGCTCTAATCTTTTCAGCTCCTTACGCTTAGCATTATTTTCTCACGCTCGGTTCCCCAACCCCTGAATTGTCCTCCCATTATCCACCCTCCGTACCAACTTCAGACTCCTGTCTTTAACCTCCAATGCTACCTTCTACAACCATCGCCTCCTCCTTTCATTCAAATACTACCTGATACTGCTAATTCCCTTCTTTCGACTGTTGAAAACATTATACAGATCAAGTTTCACATATGCAGTCATGCCGACCATTAACAACGTCAGCTCCATGTCTTTGAAAACGGCGCTTGCTTACTCTAATGATAACAGAGTCGCTTGAGTTAGTAGCATGATGCAGACGACCGTAGATAAAATGTGAGACAACACCCAGATATTTCCATTCATTGCAAAACCTCGGCTACTCAATGTGAAAAGTCACTATAATGAAATCTAGATGAAAGACGCAAGTATATTAAATATAAGCAACTATAGATGTTATTAACACTGACTTTATACTGTAAGATAGAATGAAACGAAATAAGCATAAGAATTATATTTGTTTCTGTTGATTACATTTTTGATTATTCTCGAGGGAAATAGAAGGTTATGAAGTATATGCCTCTTTCAAACGTTTAGGGTAAGTGAATTAGTTCCAAGAAAAACCGAGACCCAGCTCAGTGGTAGCATAAATCTTGTAAAGAGAATTATATTAATTTCTTGTGAGGAACCACAAAAACTCTACAAATTAATTAGGGAGATGAGAGGTTGTGAAGTGTATGCAACAGCAATGTCAATAAAGTGGTTTGGTTTAAACTAGACACTGAGTCCATGTCATTCAATCACCTTGGCGAACACTAACTGTCAAATAGAAAAATTGTTGCATTTAAAAAAATTCTTGAATAAGCGGAACTCAAAAGTTCCGTTTAAGTTAGCTGGAAATGTAACACTGCAGAAGCTCCTGACAATCCAAATCTCTCTTATATGTGATCAAGATGTCAACCTTTACTAGAGCCAAGTATGAATTTGCTTGAAGTGATGCGGTGATATAAACTGGCACTCCGTCGGTTACGACGACGAGGGTTCCAGCCTGCTCGTGAAATTAACGTAGAAGTGGCTGAGCATTCCACAGACATGCATACCCTTACGTGCTTCTCAGGGAGATTCAGCCTGACACAGAATTTGATAAGGCTGGCTCCTTGAAATACAGGTATTGTATATTTTTGCCAGTTGAACGGACTGGAGTAAGTCAAATGAAATGTTTCGCTCAAGGACACAATGCGCCACCGGTAATCGAACCGAATACTTTAAGCCATGCACCTTCACAGTTCCGTGATATAAACTAATCACTAAAATAACTTAAATTTAACATAATTAGAATTTTGAAAATTTTTTGTGACCTTTAATAACGGGTTTTTGTTCAAATAACTCCAATTAATTTCAACTGAATAATTAAATTATTTGTAAAGATTCACTTTATTCAATTTCAATAATCTTCAAATTTAACACGAAAACAGAATATTCACTTTCTGGTTTTTAGAAATATTCTTTTCTTACTAGGCACACCTTTATAGAAGAATTCTACAGTTTGTATTTTCGACAACAGTATATAGTTGGTTGTTATTATTGGACTCTGTCATCGCTTCGACGAAGGAGGGTTTCAGCAGGGCACAGCTGCACTGTGTTCTTAGTTCGATGTTTTGCCGTGTAATGTCGTGGGAAATCAGACTTGTATCTCTACCAGACAAAAAGGACCTTAAAGTCAATAGAGAAACCCAATTAGTATTGTAAGCGTTGTAATGCAGCTGTAAAGAGACTGCGGGTCGATTTCGATTTGTGTTTGTAGCTATGTAACTTGATAACTGCCGCTAAGTTTCACAATGATTTCACATGAAAGATACATTATAGTCAGCCTAAAGTCTTTGTCAACTAAAGCAACTATGTGAACAACTAATAAGTTAGAAATATTTGTGAAGGTATAATCGATATATATATATATATAACATAAGTGTATATGTGTGTATAGACACACACACACACACACACACACACACAGACAGACAGACAGACACACACACACACACACACACACATACACACACACACACACACATACACACACACA
>NC_068989.1:58913430-58917048 GCF_001194135.2 Octopus bimaculoides
ACACACACACATACACACACACACACACACATACACACACACACACATAAATACATACATTGAGATAAAAAAAATTAGGGAAGCCATTAGAAGGAAGAGACCGAACAAGAATTTGAAAACGTTCCACATTCACTATTTCTTGCCTTGCCAGATCAGTGAGGTTGTGGTGTAGATTCAGTTTCACCCTGATCAAACTAACTACAACATAATGAGTGACGTACATATCTGTTCTTCTAGTGACAGCGTATTGCACATCTCGATATGCAGTGAGGAATGCTATAGGATGCAGTGTGATAATCTGCGTGAAAGTGTATCGGATCTAGTCAAACTGATTCGCAAAATATGCATTTTCTAAAAGGAAGTGGACAAATCTGAAAATCAGCTATAATAATGTAGTTTTCCAGTCTCATTTCTATGAAGGTACGATGTTGGGGAGAAATAAATTCGAGGAAAAACTTACAGAGGTTTAACAATCGGAAAAACTGTATTTTTAGCCAATAAGGAAACAAGAATTTTCTGCGTTTAGCGGAGCGGTGTCAACTTTAATGTTGTATCCTGTGAAATTTATAGTTTAGCGTCTGTGACGTTCATTGTAGGTTTCTAAATAAACAAAAATACCTAATAAAATCAACATGTATCGCCTTACTGTCTCTTTTGTCACCTCATTGATTGTTTTTTTTTATTTTTTTAAATTTGTTATATTAATATATTTGTCTACATGTGTTTACTTTGTGCATATTTCAGTATTATGTATACCTTTCATGTATTTGTGTACATCATTAATATATAAGTGCTTGTAGATATATGTATTCATATATAAGTTTATATGTACATATATGCATTTATGTGTGTGTGTGTGCGTGTGTGTGTGTGTGTGTGTGTGTGTGTGTGTGTGTGTGTGTGTGTGTGTGTGTGTGTGTGCGTGTGTGTGCGTGTATGTGTATGAAAAGGAGGCATCTGTCTCCTAAACGTTTTCATGCTTGGATTTGTAAACTACGATAAGAATAACACTGGTCAACAGAGAATTTCTCCCAAATAAAAAAATGTGAAGCTAACAGTTTAAGAAATACTCCTAATTTAAATGTTTATGAATAGAATTAACTTAGTGAAATCATAAATCGAGCTATCTGAGACAATGAGTCCCTGTAGGTTGGCAATACTGTCCATTCACCTTCATAATGCCAAGAAACTGTATAAACATCGTAAACAACTTTAATTATATTTGCAGTGACTTAACATCCAGATCACAAAGACGACGTTTCACGTTACTGATTACGTGCAGCAAAAACATGGGTGAAATGAAACACAACACAGCGTGCGGTTGTCATGGTAACAAGCTGCTAATGCGCGCTGTATGTTAATTGGCTAAAATTACCCAGATTTTTCAACTTTAATTCCAAATGACATCAGATTCTTTCGTTTACGAGATAAAGTAATTGTGTTGATCCTAATCAAAATTCAAAGTTGCATCGACACACCAACATTGAAAGCAATCTGAGCAAAATTAAAAGGGGCCCATTTTGCGAATGAGACTGACTGGATCCAGTGTATCTTCTGAGGATATTCATTCATACAAAAATATTAGAAAGTGATTTATCCACTCGTAATCTACACAGAATAAAAGTCTAATGAAAGAAGAACCCGAAGAGCTGTGGGGAATTTACAAAAACAAACCAGACCCTTTATCAATATAATTCTGAGTGTTCTATGCCTCACGTTGTACCGACGACAAATACATAGCTTTAAAGACAAATGGTAAAAAGAAAGAAAAAAAAACTCTCTGAAGTCTATGTAGATGAGCACAAGCTAGAGTATTCATACCAGCAGAAGCAAGTGGGACTATATGACGTTGTGGTATAACACCATCGATAATATAAGGTTCTGACATTGCGACGTAGCGCTGAGGCATATCACCATAGGCGCTATAGCGCTGAGGCGTATTACCATAGCTGTAGAGACAAAGTGTATATATGCGCTTCATGTGGCCTACTCAGTCGATGTAAAGTTTTTTACCGTACCGTGTGGCGCTAGCTTCATCGTATTTAAAATTAAAATTGGCCTATTGATATCCCGTTGCTAGATGGCAGAAGAAAATTACAAAATAACCAATTTGTTAATAACGTGTGTCATATTTATATAACTGCATCTGTGTTATAATAAGGTTCTTAGTTTAAGACGACAATAATGGAAGATAATTTACTGATGTGGCAACTCTATAATGAGAGTAGAGTCAAATATACTGAGGTGATTAAGTCGACAGACTTTTGGTTCACCTGTCGGTTTTTTTCAACTGATGGATGAACAAGCCGACAGGCGAAACTTGAAGTCTCAGTCAACTTGATCTTTAAAATGTATTATCTCTGTCTATCTAACTTGGAATAGACATTTAAATGAATTATGATATGATCTGCAAAACCAGTTTATTATCATTTGATAGATATTGGTCTAAGCTATGTTAGTTTATTATGAGAAATATATTCCTAAGTCAGATGATAAATCCTTGAGTTCTACGATGAAAAGTGTTTTTACACGCGTTTCAAGTGGATTTTTAGAGAGACGTTTGAGTGCTTTTTTTTCATTGCTGAAAGGAATTAGAAAAACCACTCAAATATTCGGGGAGGAACGTTCAAGTTGTATGTGATAAGAAACAACCTCTTCCTCTTTCTACTGCCCCATATTTCCACTTCGTCATTGATGCGGTGCTTTTACTACCAAATATCTTCCCCCACTACCATGTTTATTCTTCTTTTCGTAATTATATCTGCTCCAAGAGAAAGAGAATCTGATTGCTTCTCATTATATGCTTGTCTTTGCAGTTAGTATAACTCTAGCTGTTGAGATTTCTGGGTCAAGCACGTGCTTCTACAGTCGCTAGCCACTTATTACCACCCGTCTCATTTCATCTATTAATCTTCTTTACCCCAGCTCCTAATACGACCTTCGCTATGATCAACTCTTTGCAGTGCACCCATTTTCTTTCTAACATTCCCCTTCTCTTCAATCCCCGCACCCCAAACACCTAACTCGACTTATAATTGTTCCTATGACCCCGGCCAAGCATATTTCCTCTCTTTTCAAACTGAAGGACTAAAAGTATTATTTCAGTATCGCGTTATACCCAGAAACAATCCTTAGTATTTGAGCTACCCTACAAATATCGATTATTGTGAATCGAACAATTTATTTGATAAGAAAATAAGAAATTGCAATGAAAGGGTTCGGATATATCTCATGAAATACATCTTTAGTTAAGCAGACTGTAATCTGAGTGTTACATATTCGACACACACACGCTTGTGCACACGCGCGCGCACACACACGCACACACACACACAAGCACAAACACACGCGGGCGCGCGAACATAATCACACATATACTCACACACACACGCACGCGTGCAAACATATTTAAATGGATGTGTGATTAAGAAGCTTGCTTTACACCCATGTAGTTTCGGGTTCAGTCCCACTGCATAGCAATTTAGGTGTGTCCTCTACTGTAGCTCCGGACCGACCAATGACTTGAGTGAATTTGGTAGCTTGGTAGTTTCACGTGCAAGCCCGTGTATATATATATATTTGTGATGTCTTTGCAGCTTTATTAATAAAGTATATATA
>NC_068989.1:58917569-58927231 GCF_001194135.2 Octopus bimaculoides
CAATCATCAAAGTTGCTCTAAAGACAAGTTTCACAACCATTCGCGATCTCTTTAAGTAATTTCACATTCACATTCACAACTTAGCAAAAACTGCGACAGAAACAGTCGCCTTTTTCCCCAGGATCTGAAAATGTTTCAGCTCTGAACTGTTGGTGTCTCTTTAAAGAGTCTAAGTGAGAAAATAACGGAATATAATATTCCCAAATCAGAGTCAGAGTTGCTGATACATAGATGAACATGTCAAAACCCATCCAAAGAAAAAAATCCAGCCGATGGAGTTATTTGCTTATATATATATATATATATATATATATATATGCACGCATACATATAGGCACAATATATGCATTCATACACGTAACTACGTATATGTGTTTATGTGCGTCTGTTTGTGAGTCATGATTTTTGTAATAGACTCCTTTTCAAAGCTCCCTCGCATTAAATCTCACCAATTGAAAACAGTAAATTAAATTAAACAAATCTCAGTAATGTATGTCATTTGAATTACCCTTATTTTTAGATTACGTTCGTTATTTTAAAGTTGTTGCCTTTTTATAATGTTTCCCCTTTTCTCCATTTTCCTTCGTTATTATTATTTTTTGCATCATTAATTTTAGTATTATTTTTTTTTATATATATCTTACATGAAAACTCTAAATAATGATACAAGAACCATTGTGAGAAAATAATTTCAATTGAAGTATTTACTTTTGCCAACTAACCTCCTAAGTTCTAAACTAACTATTTAGTATTGTTGTGTCGTTCATCATTTAACCTACTTTTACTAACTGTAGACGTGTTTTTTAGACTCCATTTCAAAACGATCCCAGTTTCTGAAACAATGAAGTTTCGTTCTATTACGGAAATATTTCAATTTATGACCAGCATGTGAAATGTGTCACCTAAATTCCACATGACTCTCGATACTATGTACTTTACATAAAGTGGAAGAGATTGTGATGGGATTATTTTACAAAACAGTAAACCACCGTTCTTCATCTCGCCAGGTCAGCACTGTAATCTTAAAGAGTCCCTGTTTGTGAAATGTTCCGTTCGTGTTCTGCTGGCATGTAAGCTGAAATTACGTGGACACGAGTAAACAAATGAAAGTACTTCTATATCATGATATTAAGTGAAAGATAAGATATTCCTTTTCTGATGGACTTTCAGAAATGTACTATTACTGTTTAGGGATCTTTTTGGTTTGACGGGCAACACTTGTTTTCTTAACGAAACACTTTCAAACTTGGGATACTGGTAGAATGTGTCATATAAAACATCTTTTTCTCTTAGCCTTCTTAACAAAAATTACTTCTTAATAAGTTATTTCATGTTAAAGTTGTCGTATTTGTGTAATTTCAACCAATCACTGACGTCTATTCAGCTGAATACAGTTACTGCTCTTTTTATAAACAATAATTTTTACCGGTGTTAAGAGTGTTATTCCCTGTTTAATTATATCATTATTCCCTAGTAAGGGTTTAGGGTTTTAGGGTTAGGGTTCGGGTTTTAGAGTTAGAGTTAGGGTTTTAGGGTTAGGGCTGGGGTTAGGGTTAGGGTTAAGGTTATGGCAAAAATAATCATAACCCTAACCGTAATCCTAAAACTAACCCTAACTCTAAAACCCGAACCCTAACCCTAAAACCCTAAAGCGAAAACCAGTACAAACGCACGAACGATGTCATAAATAACAGTGACAAACGAAATATATACCGCTGATAGTTGTTGTTGACAACGGATAGTTTTTGTTGACAAACAACGGCACTAATTTTATTCAAGGGAAAAGATCCTCTGACACCGTTGTTTACATTCCACGGCGTAATTATTTTCACCTCAATAGACGTCAGTGATTGGTTGAAATTACCGAAATACGAAAATTTTTTACATGAAATAACTTCGAATACAAAATTTTTAATCTCTTCTATAACACAAAATATACAAGTATTCGAAGTTTGAAAGTGTTTTGGTACCAAAAACACTACATAAAACACAAATGAAAAATGTTGCCCGTCAAACCAAAAAGATCCCTGTTTAGCTATTGACTTAGTGAAATGGAGAAAGATGCATCTGCACCAAATTAAAATCTATAGAGCGTAGCAGTTTCATAATATTTCTGTAGTAACTGAGGCAAACAGAATGTAGGAGATATACTTCAAGGTTATCATTGGATATGGTGAAAGAAAAGAAAGGGGATGGTCATGGATGAAACGTCTTTCATTATAGGTCTGCTTGTCCAGGGCTAATCTGGGGCTAAACAACAAAAACTACGAATTTCTAGCAACTCCCGTGTGTTAGAATTGTATGTAACAACTGTCCACAGTCTACTGGCACCATACAGCTTACACTATGTTCTGGAGGTTACAAGTCCTTTCCTTATACTGTACTGTGTTATACTTCTGCCTACTCCCACAAAAGGACACTTTTACACAGTACATCAGTTTTTTAATAGTCTTTATTCGATCTTTTATTGTAACTCCAATGAGGTGCAGTGACTCCAGCTATTATTAATTTTCAAAGACGTAATGATGCAGTAATCCCGCACATATCCCATAATCAACATGGTATGTGCCATGTCTATCATCTTACTCGAAGAAAGTCGACAGAAGGTGATGAACACGACACATTCTAAGTACAATCCAAAACAAGTGTTAACATGTATCTTTGTAACATTTCTGAGTATGATTAAGTTCTTTTTACTAATTGCTGGTTTTGAGAAGAAGCTATGTGCTATGACAGAGAGGAGAGGTCATTGAGAAGAAGCAGCACACCTGTTGACCAAATGGTTAAATACCAATAATTGGGTGGTTCTCTTCTAGATGTGGTCTAGGATTCCTGGGTGTGCAGCAGCAGTATCGTCTTAAGTCTAAGAACAATACCCAATTAAGCTTTGTAGAGAATTAATAATTGTTGGAAGCTGACATATCTTCTGGCACTAAAGGGAAAGACCAGTCGCTGGGATGTAATCCTAGCTATGTTAGCCCTTTAGCATTCAGATTACTTTGTCAAATGTAATGCCTATGCAATTGCACTGCTTTGAATTAATCATGTAGTAAATCTTAGCTTTGAGGACTTTGTTCTTTTCTGTTATTCTTTTACTAGTTTCAGTCACCACCTTTAGTCGAACAAATCGCCCCCAAGGCTTATTCTTTGTAATCCTACTACTTATTCTATCGTTAAGTTATGGGGACGTAAACACACCAGCATCGGTTGTCAAGTGACGGTGAGGGAGAACACAATCAAACACACACACACATACACGCACGCACGCACGCACGCACACACACACACACACACACACACACACACACATATACAACGGGCTTCTTTCAGTTCCAGTCTATCAAATCCACTCACAAGGATTTGGTCAGCCCGAGGCTTTAGTAGAAGACACTTACCTAAGATGCCACACAGTGGGGCTGAACCCGGAATCATGTGTTTGGGAACCAAGCTTCTTACCACACAGACACTCCTGTTAAGATTATTTTAATAGTAACATTATATGGTAGGTGTGTGAGACCGGATTTGGCTGGTTTGAACATAAAACTGCTAGAATATTTGGGCCAGAAATGGCTGGTTTGAACATAAAACTGCTAGAATATTTGGGCCAGAAATGGCTGGTTGAAATGCTAAAGGGTTAAGGTTGTGCTTTCACCAAGAGAAAACGTTGGTGATGTCAATTAGGGTGATATTGAAAGCACTAGTTGAATGCTGTTCATCATTCGATGATGGTTTGTAGATATGGTAGCGTTTGTTTTTTCTTGATGTTGAAAGAGTCAAGACATACATACCAAGATTGAAGGATACTTTCGAGGTCTCAGTTCAGGAGACCTGTGCGTGTTCAGCATCTTAGCAGCAAATAGCTGATGTATGATTATAGAATATAAGTGAGGAATGAAAGGTAGTGCTTCGTGTGAATACAAGCGACTGAAATGGCATTCTTCCGAAGGATCCCTGGAGTACATAACGCGTTAACAAAGAGTTTTTTTTTTCAGTGGAATACCGTTGTGCAGAATATATCAATGGTTTTTGAACCAATGCTGTAAGTTCAGAGTAATGTAAACAACTTATCTTTATCAAGTAGCTTATATACTAAGATTGCTCTATTTAAGCAAAAAGCGATGTCCCCATAAGCAATCTTCGATCAAATCTCTACACAGGATTGAAACTAGTTCGGCTGTGCCCTCTTCTTCTACCCACGAAGATATTGTATATAAAGACAAGGTGTTTACATTCGTCTGTCCCAATCCACTGTATTTGAAATACAGAAGACTGTATTTGAAATAAAACACTAATTGAATATAGACGAAGGACAACAGTTGTAGCATCATTTAAAAGAGTATCAAAAATAGCAACAGCAATGACATCAGCATCTTAAAAGCACATTAGCATTAAAAAGCATGATATGGCAGAAACAAAACTGAAAAAGTGTGTGGGTAGTTAAGAAAAAAAAGAAAAAGAAGTATCTGACCGACCATAGAAAATATGACTCAAGAAAGTTATGGCTGCGAAGCACAGAAATTGTGAATCTAACAGAATTAGAAAAAAGGAGTAGACGATGTGGTGAGATCTCGTAACGAGAAAACGAAATTGTGTGTCACTGAAAAGTGAATTATGAATATATGTTATAAAAATACGGTAGCTGACAACGTGCTTTTTAAAAGTGTATGTGGGGGTGGTTCTTGAAGATGTATTTCCGAAGCAAAACCAGTGCATATATTTAATTATGTATATATCCACCTGCTACACGTCGTCAAAACAAGCTTTTCTTTGGTGTCATAATTTTCTTGCCGTCGCTTAGCTCCCATACATGCTTATAAATACATACAACATACACATCTCAACACATTCGAAGAGACGCGCACAGTAGATAAACACACACACATATATGTATAAACATATGCACGCATATGCACAAAACTACTTCTAAACTGTCGAGATCAAACATGTTTCACTCCCACATAGGCACGAAACTTTTTTCGTGATACAATTCATAGAATTATGAAAATAGAAGCATACAGCAGGCAATTAAAATATATCTGCACTACCATATATAATAAGATACACATATACACACACGTATAGCGATGTATGCAATCATATGTAAATTTATATTTATATATGGATCTATTTCTTTGTGAACTCGCTTTCAGTAGCCACTTCTATTTATTTTACTTTCAATGCCTTATTTGCAGCCTAAAATTTATCTCAATGTTTTATATATATTTCGCTTCTATCTATCTATCTATCTATCTATCTATCTGTCTGTCTGTCTGTCTGTCTGTCTGTCTGTCTGTCTATTTTCCCGTCCGTTCGTCTGTCTGTCTGTCTGTCTGTCTGTCTGTCTTTCTGTCTGTCTTTCTCGCACTTTCCCTCTCACCTCATCTGTCTCTAAATTTTTGTTGGTCAGAAACTGTTAATTTGACCATCCATTCAACTGAAATTTTATGTCCCATTTAAAAAAAAAAATTGTTTGTCTTTATTTTATCTGTATCACAATATCGCACATCTGTTTCATCAATAGATAATATTTGGAATAATATTTTACGGTAAGCAAAATAAGAAAACTTACAATTACTTTTTAACAAAGTCTAAATATGTAACCAGCATTTTGAAAAATCATCACTTCCCCGATTCTTTCATTTTATGAATGAAAATCTTGGAACGAGAGTAGGTTTTGATGTTAATGCATTGCTTCTTTCACAATGTAGAGCTTAATGTAATTTTCTTCTTCTGCTGCTGCATGAGAATAGCCTTGTTTGACACAACAATTGTCTCCACCCTACCTTCAGAACCAATGCTCTGTTAACCTTTTCCCTACTTCAGCGCTATCAGAATGCTTTACCATACCCGACCTTTTAGTTGCTGTTGTTGTTTCTAATATCTATTTCAAGATGTCATTATCGTAGCTTCGTCTCATAAATCGCAAGAAGCGAACCGAAATTGATGCAACTCAAGGAGGAACAAATGGAAGGAAAAAAAAACTAAACAAAATAACATGAGATATCAGGTTCAAAGACTATCATGGAGCGTTGCCAATGTTAGATCCTGGCATATCGTTTTCAGCTAAAAAATAAAAAAAGTAGGTGAGAAGCTTGCTTTTTTTCTTTTCCTTCATCAAGAAAGTTCATAAAATTACTGATATGAAAATATGTAAATATATACATGTATATATTTACAAATATAAATAACTCATCTACTCATTCTCTCTCTCTTTCTTTCTCCCTCTCTCTCTTTCTGTCTCTCTCTCACACACACATACCTACACATAAGCAAACACATACGTTCATATATATGCAGTCACATCAGAGAAGAAAAAAAAAAGACACTTTAGAATCGTTGATAATTTAAAAGACGAAAATACGTATAATCACTCTTCAATAGCTTGGCACGATTGTTCATCATTGAAACCACACCTCTGAAGTAAAGAGACTTACATATAAATTGGAGATACTTCTGATGTGCGAGCTTCAATATAGAAGAAACAGCATAAATTCCATTTACATCTTCCATCTATTGACTGTACTACCTTAACTATTGGCAAAGTACTTTTAAAGTTCGTAGATTACTTACAATCGCTGATATAATAATATATTTTTCCAGTCGATGTAAAAAAAAAGAAAAAAAAAAGGAAGAAAATAAAACGCTTTTTAAAACATCTCAATATTGTTGAGAACTAGCCAGCATGTCGCACATTTTAACATCTATCTAGAATATTATTCATCCACTCCTTTTCCTCGTGATGAATATCATTCCCATTATTAATCAACATCACATATTTTCAGTGAACCTTTTTGAAGAGGAAGAGCAGTGCGCATGGCATGTATATGATCTCCATATTTGGTAAGGTCAATGTAGTTATTGTTCCGTTGGAGCTTTTCAAGGTCGCTGTCCGAAATAAATTAATCTATAATAAAATCTTAGGCTAGCTAGCAACCTAGGATATAAATTGCTAAGTGTTACAGCTCCGGATAGAAGAGCAAATTTGCGAAATTTGGAAGGTGAAACAGTCAATATGAAATGAGGAGAGGCAGATAATTCGACAAGGCCTGGTTGGAAAGTGCATGCAATAGCTTGTGTAGAAGAGCACTTCAAAAGAAACTGTAATAGATTATTGGATATCAATACAGTCTAGGACGTACGTGTGAGTCGCAACTGCATCAGACACATTTATTGAACACTGTGGCAAAAAAAAAATTGCTTTTTGCCTCTATATGGTTGCGGCTTTGATTGATTCTTCTGTGCAGCATCCCTTCGTTTGTGTGTGTGTGGGGGGGTGTAGCACCAGGTGTTACATCGATAACAATAAACACTTGTGTGACATAATGTAACCTAGAGATCCGACAAATAGAGTTCAATAAAATGAATACCAGACTGAAATAAGTACCAGATTCATTGTGATCGGATAAAACCCCAGGAAACGTTGCTTCAGCATGGCCATACTCCGCTCACTGAAACTAGTAGGGCTAACTAAAATTTCGTGAATGAATTTGGTGGTCAGAAACTGAAAGGAGTTCATCGTTTATATGTATATGTACGCACGCGTGCGTGTCTGTGCTTGTGTGTGAGTGTACGTATGCGTGTGCGTTTGTTTTTTGCCCCTACCACCGTTGGATAACCGGTGTTGGTTTGTTTACATCTCCGTAACCCAGCTGTTCGGTATAAGAGACCGGTAGAATAAGTACCAAGCTTAAAAAAATAAATACTGGAGTCGATTTGTTCGACTAAACCATTCAAGGCGGTACCCTAGTATGGCCGCAATTCAATGACTGAAGCAAGTAAAAGATAAACGATAAAAGATAAAAACCTCGTATTCAGAACAGTTTTGAAGCTGCTGTATATGTGAGACTCTTGTCAGATCATTAGAGATCATGAAGAATAGCATTTTTGGTGACTTTCAAAGTTTTATACATGTGTAACGCAGAAGAGAATGGCTTACAGAAGTCTTTCCTATGTAGATTGATAACTGTTGAAGGACGCTGTTAGTCGTGTCAACAGTGAAAGATTATTTCGACGTCACTCTTTACGACAGCAGTTGAAGATGGTATAAGGTGTCTTGGTGGTGTGTAGATGATGGTTAAGGTTGAGCGAAGGGTGTTATTAAATGCGTAAGAGTGTGTGTGTGTTTGTGTATGCGTGTAAGTGCGTGTGTGTCTGAATGTGAGCGGTTTGAAGGGAGAAAATAATTAATGTGCAGATTGAAGAGAGTAGAAGATGTCACCGACTGTAAGGGTACCGCCAACCCATGCTGTGTTGGGAAAGGTTTGACAGGAAACGTCCGATTTAAGAAATGAAAATGGATTTAATTTGGTGAGATTTCACGCAGGAAATATTCGCAAATTTACTTGGGAAAAGTTGGTTTGGCGAATTTGGTATTCACTGGGTTAATTTTGGTGGTTGGGTGGGGTCATCAATAATAATATCAAGTTATACAATAACAAAAACGGGGACGGGATGGAAATGAATGGATTTCAACAATTTGAAAAAGTGAAAAAAAAAAAAAGAATATGCGTAAAAAGACGAAGATATATTTTCGTTATTTCCTTCACTTCTTCCCTTTCCTCTACTTTCTCCTCTTTTCTGTTCTGCCTCCTCTCTCTACGTTAGTTTAGCTGCCACTCTATGGATGATAGTTGTACAAACATTAAACTGAAACTACACAGCGGCCAATTCCGGCAGCTAACAGGTGGCTGGCTGGCAGCCTGCTCAGGAATTGGGACAAACATTACAGCACCTCTTCCTGCTAATCCTAATTCCTACCCATTTATATTTTACTCTTATCAACTTCTCTATTTCGCTCTGTTTGCAACTTAGGAGTCCCTCATCTTTTTTATAGCTCATTTCTGCCCAAGCCTTTCTCTTTTATCGTTATCTATATGACATAGCCTTGCCTACTCTCTCTCTCCTCTTTCCCCACATCTCTGATTACATCTTCTTTAAATTCATTATATTTTTATTTAGCACTTAATCTTTTGCTTTTCCTGAAGAAATATCTAAAGGAAGTTTTTTAGAATATTAAAGAACTCAACTAAAGCTGTCACTTTTACTTTAAAACCTACATTTCTCCCAAACATTTTTTTTATGTGTATTTAAGTCTACACTAGTTTGGTTATATAGTTTCTCATTTAGCAGCTTCCAGTGCCCCACCCTCAAGTCGCTTAACTGTTTTACTACTATACCCTACACTCTTTCATCCACTTTCGTTGAAACGGTTCACCACTGTTACTCCTTCTGTGTTTTCTTTCTACCTCTCTTCTCCTTCCTCAACTCCATCCACTACTCAAACTCTCCGTCTACTACTATCACTCTCTCAACCTGTCACCAATCACAGTAATACGAACAACTTGAAGATAAGACCACGTAACAGGCGTCTCAGATAACGGAGAGAAGTACTATCGACGTTGAACAGATTAAGTTATAACGCTTATGACCAAACACCGTGTGTGTGTGTTTGTATGCATGTGCATCTATGTATACGTATATATGTGTAAATATGAATATATATCTATATATATGTATACATACATAGATAGATACATACATACATACACACACACACGTACATATATATCTATATCTATATCTAATCTATCTATCTATCTATCTATCATCTCTCCCCGCTTCTCTTTCTCTCTCTCTCTCTCTCTCTCTCTCTGTATATATAT
>NC_068989.1:58927241-58927610 GCF_001194135.2 Octopus bimaculoides
ATATATGGGAGAATGTACGAAAAAAACAACAACAGACGAGGACAGGTGGTGTAAACAACAAAAGGATGTATTAATATATATATATATATATATATATATATGTACGATACGGTTTCGTATCCATTTGTAAATGCGCTCTCACAACAATTATATTACTTATACAAGTGTATACAGATAATATTGAGTATAATCCCTTTCCGCTTCTGATTGTTTGTATGTGTGTATGTATGTATGTATGTATGTATGTATGTATGTATGTATGTATGTATGTATGTGTGTGTGTATGTATGTATGTATGTATGTATGTGGGTATGTGCAAGTATGTATGTGCGTATATATATATATATATATATATATATATATATATAT
>NC_068989.1:58927620-58944527 GCF_001194135.2 Octopus bimaculoides
TATATATATATATATATATATATATATGTATATATACATACATACACACTATATATATATATACACACTTCAGTGTGCGCGTGTGTGTGGGTGTGCATGTATGTGTGGGTGAGTATGTGTGTGTATAACTAGGTGCGTATATATGTGCATATGTGAAGATAAATTAACGGGCATGAAGAGACCAATTTAAGAGGGGGGAGCAGGGGGAGGAAGAGAAGCAAGAAAGGCTCAAATAAAAAGAAAGATAGAAAGGGGAGATAGCTTTGAGAACGTATATGTAAATATTTATAGATAAATGTTGAGGCTGTATATATACTTTACTCCCATTCTCTGTTTCCATTCACTATGCAATTGACACTCTCATACTGTAAATCACTCTTGTTCCATAAACGCACCACAGCAACACTCACACACATATACATACATACACATTGTAAATACTGTTATACTTTCACACAGAGACATACTCTTGACACAATTACGTTTCTGCACACAACATACGGACACACTCATTCTACACAGTTACATATACACACATACATAGACTCACTCATTATAGACATAATTACACAACGCACACAGGCACACTTACGCAAACATTGACGCACACACACACAGACACTCACATACTCATTTATTTCAAATAGGAAATACATATATCTTGAAGAATTGCTCTAATACTCGGTATGGGGTAGGGAAGTTGAATAATAGGCAGTCAGTTACATTTATATAGCACAGCATTAATGGCTTTGGTCCCTCTTTTCCTCGCGGAACTTCAACATAAAACGCCAAACTCTTATCAAAGCTAAACAAGATCCGTGACATTTTGCCATACAGTTGTACAATGTCAAAGGGATATGTCATAAATTTTAATTTCTCCATTTCCTCTCATGGTTTTGTGATGGAGAATTATTAATTAATTTAACTATAATTATATTAAAACCTAACAATAATTTTAATTAATAAATATGTATTTATAATACTATACAATCAAAAATGTTTAAAGGATAGTTAAACTAATTGCTAACGATTATTAGAAAATAAAATTCGAAATATTTCAGTATTATATTGTTCGTAAATGTTTAAGAACGTTTTTCATAATACCAAACAAGCATCAGACAAATACGAAGAACAGTTCCTATTAAAGAACAAAAGTTTCATTTTATTAAGTCGAATTCTTTACGGGGTTATCTGACAAAATTGTTAACGCGTCCGTGGAAATTGCTTAGTGACATTTTTTCCGACTCTTTAATATTCTGAGTTCAAATACCACTAAGGTCAACTTTGCTATTCGAGGTCGATAAAATAAAGTACCAATTGAGTAGTGGGGTCGATGTAATCGACCAAATCTTCACGCTAGAATTGCTAGCCTTGTACCAAAATCAGAAATCATTATGTATTTTTTTTTGCCGAAGCAGCATTTTAGCACGATCTATTATATTTTTGGTATTGCATTAAATTAAATTATAGATTTAATAATCAGTTAAGCAATTTATAGAATATAGTACTGTAAATAATATTTAAGTTAATAAATGTCTTTTAATTAAAGAAATACTACTGATTTGATGGTAAGATGGAGGAAATATCAGCAAATTCATTAAAAGATTATTTTACCATGTTGCTGTTGCTTTACAGTATTTTTCTCATATAAAAAAAAAAACAAAGGTTCCATGGCGCTCATGATTGACAGGCTTTTATGTTGAACAAGTCGAGAGACTTGGCAGGGTCCTGTTATTGACTATCACTCTTCTTTTTATATTGATGTGATAACCGCAACAATTATAACTCTTGTACTCCAGCTGAATGTATTTAGGAGGTAACATGAATATGAACCTATAATATATTTTACCAGTCAAAGTCTGCTGTGAGATGTTACAGTATTCCAAGTCTCTCTTGATGAAGATTCCAAAATGCATCTTAGGGAGCATCACATATCTTAAATATTTTCCAAGAATTTAATGTAACTGTGGCTTTGTTTTCAAATTTTGGCACAAGGCCAACAATTTCAGGGTGGAGCTAAGTCGATTACATTGACCGCTGTGTACAGCTGGTACTTAATTTATAGACCCCGAAAATATGAAAAGCAAAGTCAACTTCAGCAGAATTTAAACTCAGAACGTAAAGACAGACGAAATGCTGCTAAACATTTTGTCCGGCGTGTTAACGATTCTGTCAGCTCACTACCTTAGTTTTCGAATATATATTGCTTTGAAATTTTGGCAAAAGCCAGCAAATTAGGGGGAGGGAGTAAATTGATTACATCGACCCTAGTGATTAACTGGTGCTTATTTTATCGGCCCCTAAGGGATAAGAGGCAGAGTTGACCTCGGCGGAATTTGAACTGAGAACGTAAAAATGGGAGAAATGTCGCTAAGCATTTTGCCCGGAATACTAATGACTATGCCTGCTCGCTGCCTTAGTTTACGTATATATATTGACTCCAAATTTTTTGTGAATTTGATGTACACAGTCCCGGTGATTAAGTTGCCGGAATTCAGTTAATACACCTATACTGTGATGGAAACGTTACCTAATGATTCTAAAAAAAAACAAAAAACACTTAATCAGTAGTCCGTAAAGCAGAGTACAAACATAGGTGCAATTTTCCGCATTATCAATGAAACTTAATCATGATAGATTTTATACTTAGGCCAAAACTTTCCAAATAATTAACAATTACACCTACTGTAGGAAGAAAAAAACCATTATATAAGTGATCTAATGTTGTCAAGAAAAGCAAGAGAGACAAATCCGAAACTTAAATTGCTTAAAATTGACTAGATATAAGATTGTGGTCATGCAAGGAGGAGTGGATCAGAAATATTCAGAACGAAGTTCACTCCCAAGTATGGTGGCCTTATCCACCATTTTAATTCTATTTGTATCCGTTTTCACTACATAGGAATAAAATTGGTCATTATTTACTTTTTCAGTTGCTTTGTTTACAGTTGTGATTTTGCAACCATAAAAAGAAAATGACCTCCTAACTTTAATTATATTCTTTTTTACTATAGCCACAAGGCCTGAAATTTGCGGGAGGGCGTTAGTCGATTTCATCGACACCAGTGCGTACTTATTTCATTGACCCTGAAAGGATCAAAGGCAAAGTCGACCTCGGTGGAATTTGAACTCAGAACGTAAGGACAGACGAAGTACCGCTAATCATTTCCTCCGGCGTGCTAACGTTTCTGCCAGTTCGCCACCTTAAACTTTAATTATATTATCTCTAGACTTGTGCTGTGTTTTTCTTTTTCCTGAAATTAGTTTTGCTGTTTGGTCAGCTTCCCAATCAATCCATTGTTTCAACTCATTTGCTCACAGCTGACTTTACCATTTTTTTTTTCGCAAGGGTTTTCCACGTTCTTAAGTAGTGTATGGCAGGCGCTATCGCATGTTTAGTTACAGAAGACTGCGATGCGGCTTCTGATGCCACTTTGGTTGACTTTAAGGAAAATGTCAGAATCGTAACAATCTAGTCTGCAGAACTTTGTAATAAGTAAAGAAAAAAAAAGCGTGAAATCTAAGCATCTTTTCCTTTGTAATTCCTTAATTTCAAATTCAAATTTCTAATCCCGCCGCAGAGAAAGTGATTATCCCCCTTCTAATAGTGGCTATCACGAGGGAACCACATGTGTGTGTGTGTATGTGTGTGTGTGCGTGTGTGTGTGTGTGTGTGTGTGTGCGCGCGCGCGTTGGATTGAGAACTGTTTAGTTTTAGAAAGCTTAAAAGCTAACGTGACAAACAATAAAGTATATTAAGTTTTGATAAACAACAATTAATTATACAGGAATATAATTACATTGAGAAACGCAATGTATATTCATGTGTCCAGATGGTCGTGCTGAGTAGCCTCACGCTATGTCTTGAGTAAGGCAAAGTATACGTTACAAAATGATAGGCGTCGTTTTTTTTTTTTTATCAAAAACAAAAACAAAAAAATCAGTTCAAGATAAACAAACTAGTAAAGTGAGAGACCAGCAGGATGGCAGGTTTGTGATACGAGTTAATGGTGAGGGGAAACTACAAGAGAAAACTTATTCGGTTAGCAACCACTATTGCTAATTCTGGCAAACACATGTTTCTCTCTGTAGTAATTCTGATCAAATCCAGCCGTTGTCTAGCCACAATTCTAAAGCAACATGTGTCTCAGGCTACGGTGACAAATTCAGGTCTTGCTTCTCCTACTTCTATAATCTTCCTCTCATTTACTAGACACGTGCCAGCAGCCATGCGCAAAGCAAATGACCATTCACGCGTAATTGCAACTTGTCAGTTATAATAGAACAATTCTTTAAAGATGTCACTATTGGCCATAAATTCCCTTTCCATCCAAATTCAAAATTTGTCGAAGATAATTCTGTGAAGTCAACATATGGGAAAGATCAAATACACCGCTTAGAATATTCCTTACGTTCTACAGCCTTGTTCCTGACACGTGTATTAAGAAATAACTAACTTTGAACTTCTATTGTAATCTGGTAACGATATTATGTTCTTAATTCTTGCTATTTAACACCACCTTAATGTTACGATGACATTTAGTTTGGTGGAGGGTGCTGCTGCTGCTACTACTACTACTACTACTACTACTACTACTACTACTACTACTACTGGTGCTGTTGCTGCTAAATTATGTAATGATAATACACACAGGCCCACAAAGAAGACTAATATAAACGTATTGAACTATAGAAAGACCTCTAATGCTCTTTCGGTCTGTGAGTGTATATATCTATCTAATGGTGTTTTGATGATTTGATGACTAGCTTTCTTTATTTGCATCAATTCTTGAATATACAATTGTATTGCATAATACTGACTACAGATATTAATGAAAACAGGTTCGCATAATTTCTTGTATAATGAAGTTAATACCATATCAAAAAGTTTGCGGAACGGCTGTAATCTGATGAAAGCCATGTGTTATATATATGAAAGTCATATATATATATATATATATATATATATATATATATATATATATATATATATATATATATAAACACACACACACACACTCATAAACAAACACATGCACATACACTTACGCACACACTCATGCGCACACAGACACACACTCATGCATACATGTATTGGCGCACATGTTTGTATCCGTTGAAGGTCGCTGGATTCAAAAGTTGGTGGGTTGATGATGTGGGTTGCATTGGTTTACATGTTACTGATGGTGGGCCGGTCTTGTTTGTGGTATGGTGGTTATATTGTTCTTGCTAATTGTATTGTTGTAGCTGTTTAGTGTCAAGTTAATCCTCGTAGACCTAAGATCAAAGACAGTTCATTCAACTTCTAAAATACTCTAGGATATCACATGATATGTTTGTATTCGAAATGGATTTGCTTAACTCCATACTATGTTGCGCTGTCGGTCGTTCTGTTGGTGTTAATGATAGAACCACACACACACACACACACACACACACACACACACACACACACAAACATGTACATACATACACGTACACAAACACATAATCGCATTATGCACATTATATATACATGTGTGTATCGTGATGATTGTCTTTCAAATCGTAAACTAGATACATTGATCTAAGCGAAAACGCAAATGGCCACTGAGTTAAGAAAATGTAGTTTTAAATTGTTAACAAATAAAAGACACGAGTACAAACAGTGTAATATAAAAATTCATATACATGCACACAAGACAAACATACATGTTTAACATATAGATTCAAAATGTTGAGCAAAGAAAGATAATCAATGCTGTCTTTGTGGTACTTGAAATAACTTATTGATGTGTGGTTGTTTAAATAGCATGTAACATGCTAACGGAGTTGACATAAACACTATTTTGTATTAAAATACGAAATCATTAATTAATTAGAGCAGACAGGGAAAAACTGATGCTAATTTTGAAATCAACGCTTAAGAAAGACCCAAGAACATGTCTAACTTTTAAGCATTAAAATGTGTGTTGGACAGTGTAATAGCCTATATTGTAGATAATATCAAAGGATTTATATGCCAGACGATATCAAATATCCTCCTGATAAATATAAAAAGAATTATCAGGAGCATTTAGTTTTTATGAAATTATCATTTGTTTCGTTAGTATTATGGTAGAGCATTTTACCATGTTTTCTGGGCTTCCTGCATTGTAGCTAGTAGCTTTAGTGACAGGTTTTCTCAAGGGGATCAATTTTTTCGAGATTGCTATTCAAGAAAAGTCTGTTCGTCTTCACCTGACTGATTTCATACTCGAATATGCATAAATATATTCTGCTTTATTCCCCTGGTGCTACTCCGAATACCACAATTTTTCATAATCCTCTGCAAATTTCATTAGGGGTGATGCTTCTTTAACCTCCACTGAAAATTAGAGGCATTATTCCGTAGGTGCCAACTTTCTAAGCAAATCTAGCCTTTTAAATTGTTGTAATATGATTTTCACTACTTCAAGTTGAAAACATCGTACCAGACATATACAAAGTGATTCTATCAATTAATATTCTCTGACAGAATAATTATGAACTTGAACTGATGTCTCAAATCATTAATTTTTAAAGTCTGTATATTATAAATTAGTTCTTAAAATGAGATTTACTGTTCTTTGTAATAAATCAGAGTCTGTATTTTTGGAATCATTTATCTCCATCTTTTAACCATTTTTATAACTATTGTTTAATTCATTTAACAAACATTCGTTTTCAATTCAGTCACATGGTACAAAATTTAGAAGAACAAAAACAGAAATAATTTGTTGAAATTGCTTTACCAAACAAATGTGCACGATAGGAACATAGAAATACCCTTTATTTTAGGGAAGAGAATTAGAGTAAGAGACATTCATCCATTTTCAAACGCTATTACCACATGTTGTATGTCTAACCCACATGTCATTGTAAATATCCAGATATGTTATACATCTAGACCAAATATTATGTGATATATCTGACTACATATTGACATGTAGGCCACATGTTATGTAACTAGAGGACATCTTATATGTCTAGACCACATAGTATATATCTAGATTATGTGATGCTACCAAATAGTCCAATTTCCCTTGCAGTGTACACCCTTGTTACAACAGTAACAAGATTTAAAAAATTAAAATCCAGTTTTTTTTTTCACTGAATACCTGCAAATATAAACCCGATTTTTTCTTTTCTGCATTCATATAATTGTTTTTAAAAGCGCGATGGGTAACAGAATCGTTGGAATGTCAGACTAAGTTCCTTACGTATTGATAACGTTTTTTACTCGCTGTGTTCAAAACCCACATTTGAATTATTAAGGCTCATTAAATTAAATATAGCTGCATAAAAAGACAAAGAGGTATAATGCTAGATAAGAGCGAGTTTACAAAGAAACAATGAATAGTAGCTGAAAAAGAAAATTGTGAAGGTAGCTATGAGAAGTGTAAGAGCGTTGAAATCAGATGAAACAGTGTATATGATAATGTGACATGAAACTTGCGTTTAAGACAGTGTCAAAAATAGAAAATATGGATATAGATAAGTAGTAGTAAATCTCTTGAGACTTATTGTCTTGCTTCAATACTTTAGGAATAAGTTGCATGGAAAAGTAAGGTAGAGTGAATCCTAAAATCTTTCAGAACAGAAACCAGGGACATTTCTCTCAATATATGCCACATACTGAGAAAATATATGTTGCTTTTCAGAATTTTGACATCATTATACATTTCGAAATCAACCCAATCGATCATTTCAGGACAGCTACATGTATTGGTTGTACTAGTGTGAATATAATATGTAATATGCATTGTATTTATTTCCGTTTCTATTTTACATATTTCAACGCTATGTATCGCTGAAAGTGTAAATATTGCCAAAAAAGCTGGTATGTTTGGAAGAAAGTCGCTTCGAGAATTTGTTTTGTAGGACTTATACTAACATTTTATAGGTTCAGTGATTGGTCCGAGACAAACCTAGTTAATGACGCAATAGTTCACTGTTTGTGATATTATTTGCTTTAATGGCTTCAGAGGCTGTACTATAAGATACATGTACAAATTGCCACTCAGTGGTATCCAAATGAGAACCAGTTATTGGAAACTACACTATCATAGCTATATCGAAATTATATGACAATTCATTTGATGTACCTGTTAAAATATTCTGGGGTATTTATCATTCACAATGGTCTAATCCTATCTGTTGATATACTCGAAAAGATTTTAACCGAAAAAAAAAAAAAAAAAGAGAGAAACTGCAATCAATAAATAAAGTGAATGGAAATCTGAAAGGACGCGGCGTTACTCTCATATAATCCATTAAAATAAGTATATATAAACAAGCGTCTCTTAATATTTATTTCTTTATTGCCCACAGAGGGCAAACAAGGACAGACAAAGGGATTAAGTTGATTATATCGATCCTAGTGAGTAACTGGAACTTATTTAATCGACCCCGAAAAGAGGGATGGCAGAGGCAACCTCGGCGGAATTTGAACTCAGAACGTAACGGCAGGCGAAATGTCGCTAAGTATTTCGCCCGGCGGACTAACGATTCTGCCAGCTCGCCGCTTTAAAGCGTCTATTAATATTAAAGTAGAAAATATTAATCTAATTTTATTAACTTTAGAGTAATAAATACAATCACTTGCAATATTTCAAAAATATCCTTATGACAATATGATGATAGAGTATACAAGATTGTGGGGACATAAACAAAACACCAGCTGTCAAGCGGTGGTGGAGGACAGACAAAAACACAAAGACGCATACACATAGATGGATACACTCAGATGCAGGCACACGCGCGCGCGCGCACGCACACACACACACACACACACACACACACACACACACACACACAAATGCTTTGTGTGAAATTAGCCACACTAGGTATTTTCATCAACTTGTGATGAGGATCATCTGTGGATTATCGCGACTAAATTCCTGACTGTATATATTTATGTGTAAGCCCCCTCCCCTCTGTTAGTACATAGTTAATTATTTGTAACTCGTCACTCTTATACAGTTATGCAAATGAGTTTGTGTTTCATACAACTTTATGTAGTTCTTTTGGGGCGGGGTGATGGGCGACCTATGAAGAATTGTAAAGTCAGCGACACCGACGGGTTTGATTCCTATTTCAAATAACTGAAGAGGCCCACGTGGACCTAGTTATACAACGAGGTCAGTCATGAAGATATGCATTTATACGTGTGTGTGTTTGTGTGTGTGCGTGTGAGTGTGAGTGAGAGAGAGAGAGAGAGAGAGAGTGTGTGTGAGAGAGTGAGTGAATAACTAATCCAACTATTATGTAGAAAGACCTATCAATCGAGACAATAGAGATATGTGTTTCAACTTAGGTCATTAAGTGACACTTTTCGATTGATATCACATATACTTAATTTTATTGCGGGCAATATCATTAGAGCTGGGATAAACGATTTTCTCTTCTTGGTTTGGTTTAGAGAAAGGCGTACTTTTGTTTTTGGAAGATTCTTCAAGACCTGTAGAATTGACATTATTTTTGCTTCTCTTTTCATGAACAGATGCAGTTCTAGTGTTTATATTATCCTTGCAAAATGTAAATAATCGTTGCATTTTGCAAACCTCGTGTTTCCAAAACAAAGCAGCATTTTTTAAACCTATTGCAGACACTTGAAAAATAGTTGAAGTTTGTTGGTTCCATACTTAACTGCTCCACACAAAAACATTTACATTTGAAATATACATCAACTCGTCACTTTGTGATTTGTTATTTCTGTCTTGTCTGTACCTGTCTGTTTATGTAACTTATGAAATATTTATTGTTATTGAATCCATTTTATCTTCACAACTCAATGCATTTTCCCCGACATATATGAAATTCATTCTCTTCTGTAGGCTCTCGACAGAGATAAGTTACACAAATCCTCAAACCACAGACTCACACACACAAATATATAAATGTGTGTGCGTGCGTGTAGAGGTTCATATGTGTGTACCTAAGAAAAAGTGTAGGACTTATTATTGAGAATGAAAGTAATATGACATGTAATGTAAATGCATATTTATTAAGATATTCCAAATACATCAGTCGTAGTTACGTCTAATGAGAAGGGATGATCACGTGCACAACAATATTGTTATGCACGTGATCGAAGGGGAAGAAACTGAATCTGTTTACTACCTAGATATCTATACACTCACCAAATGGCGGTGTTTGCTCAGTATAATTTTATTTTATGATCCCTCATTTCCTTCTACATTGAAAGTTTCTCAGTATTCAGTAACCAGAATGTAATGTTATAAATATTTTAGCAATATAAATTTATTCTTTATCGATTTGAATTTTGTAATTGTTAGAGCAAGTTTCTTGTGAAACATATAATGCACATAAAACATATATTACATGACATTATTCACTTCATCTCATTTTAATGAGATATCGCTCGCAGTTGAAATGTTTTTATTAATTTAGATGTCACGGAAGGTTTTATTGATTTAAAATAAATCTACACAATAAAAACAAATCCCCGTTGCAGTTGTGAATGACATAAGGTCTTGCAATATGTTTCAAGATGCCATCTGTTTAAAAAATGTAAGGCTCTGAATAAAAACTTGATATGGCAGCCGACAGAAAGGATGTCACGGAGTCATGATAAGCTTCTTAGAAAGTGTTTTCGGGAAAATAATATTGCTTGATACAGTTTAACTGCAGTTTGATTGTAATTAGATGGCTTTTCTTAGAATAACTGATATTGAAGGAATATATTTTGGGAATCTTATGTACAAGCTTCCTGTTTGAATAAGAACTTTCTCAATGAATAACATAATGTCCTTCAAATAGTTCATTTAATGAATTTCACTCATATTTGCGTCTGAAAAATACACACACATATACATGCACAGATACATGCACACATGCATGCATACATATATGCGCGCACACACATACTTTGTATTAACTCATAAAGAAGATATTTTATAAAAGGGAAAAGTATATTTTTGTTTGTCGAAGTGATAAGTAAATTTTCTCTCTAAAGTTATTTTCCCTAACCTGGCCTTTACGTAACTCAAATATCTGAAAGTCCAGTATTACTCTGAGAGAGCGTCGTTCATGCAGTCGCTTCCGCCTCCCATTTAACTGCTTTCTCGCTAATTGTTTCAGGGGTGATATAAAAATGTTTTATAAATGGTGGGATATGAAAGAGAAACATTCTTGCTGTTCCTGAACTGAAATATCAACTCCAGTAATCGTTAATTCTAGTAATATTAAGTATACGAGAGTCGATTTTTATTATTTATGCCCTTTCGTTCTTTTACAGGTTTCTGTTATTGGTCTGCGGCTGTGCTGGATCATAACATTCAGGGGTTTTAGCAATTTATATCGTCCCACAAATTTAGTCCTTATTTCATATATCTTGCGAAACACAAAATGCAAAGTGGTTATTAACCCAGTGGGAGATAACTCGTCCGGCATATATGTTGCATAATGTTTCTATTCGAATGTAGCGGTTTTCGTTTACTCTACGTCATTAAATGCATACATGTGTGTTTGAGTGGGTGCATGCGTGTGTATATTCATACATATACATATACATACAAATATACATTATATACAAGTGTATGTGTATACGCACGCACACACAAATACACACACACACACACACACACACACACACACACACACACACACACACACACACACACACACACACACACACACTCATGACATTGACATCATTCTTTGGATTTGTTGCGAACAATTCTTTCTCATGTTACTGGAGAATCGCAAACAATTTAGGAGCTACTTAACCAGCTGCTCACACAACAGTTCATACCATCTGACAACTATATTCATTCATTTCTACAGCTTTTATCACTTCACAATGTTTCTCTGTTTCCGGATAAGATACAACTTTTGCGACGTTTTTTAAAAATTTTTTTGGTAACGCTACTAAATTTCCTGTCTTTATATTTCGTGATTTTCTATCACGCATGTAAATGATTAGATCAATGATAATCCACAAATAAAACACCATACCTGCCAAGAGATTTTGAAAAGGAGTTGTGCCCCATACAGCCTCACAAAGACAATGCGTATGGGATCTTTTCTGTTACTGTCACAGCTTTTGAAATTTTAAATTTAAATGAGAAATTTCAAATTTGGTATATTGATGTAATTTTTCACGCTGAATCTGATTTCGTTATTCACTTGTTGAAGACAAATTTCAGAAGAATGTTACAGAGGTTTAAAGTTTGATAATTTTGCCGACTTTACTCGTCATCCCTCCTGGGTCGATAACATAAAGTGCCAGCTAAATTCTGAAGTCGATGGTACAAACGAACCCCTTTCATTCAAAACTGATGACCTTCTTTTCAAATTAGAAACCACCACCATCGCCACCACCAACGCGAGATCGTGTTTGAATTCATAGATCGGGTGGTGTGTTATGTTCTTGAGCAAAACACTTCATCGCGCGTAGTTTTGCAATCAGTTCGATACCTGCCACAGCGATTTGATGGAGAGAGTGAGCTAATGTACAGCACATTCGATCACTATAAACAAATCATTTGTGCAGGTCGCTCAGCAAAATAAAACCAAAATACAAAAAATCTGAACATTCCTACATCGTCTTCGGCGGGTGAGTTTATTATTATTATTATTATTGAGTGAGAGAGCAGTGCATGCCATCAAAGTGACACTGGGGTAAAATATACGAAGCCCATTATACCCATCATGACTACTCGTCTGATAAGGGTATACCCAGACTGCACAAGCTTTTTCCGTATGATGTCAGTTCAGTTTTCCATCCCACCAGGAAACACGTTACATTCCCCGTAATTATTATTATTATTATTATTATTATTATTATTATTATTATTATTATTATTATTATTATTATTATTATTATTATTATTATTATCCGTGACGCTTTTGCTCTGGCAGATGTTATACCTGTACTATACGAAAAGAGCGAGCCATATCCAATGGCCAAACATCCTTTCTGTCATTCCTTCTCATTCAGCTTTCTAACACCCTCTTCGGAATCCTTACTGATGCTAACAAGGCTGTTTACTGCAGCAGTCCCATCTTTGACGGCAATTCCTAGCTTGTCAAGCCATGCATCCAACTATTTACTAACTGCGCCCCGTGCGTCAACCATAATCGGCACCAATTCTATGTGTCTGATTCTACATAATATCCTGATATCCCTCTTTAGATTCCGATATTTCTCAACTTTTTCACTTTCCTTCTTATTCACCTTGTGGTCACTCCTTGTGGTCCACAATAATTGTTTTGTTCTTCTTCCTTTCTACAACAACATCAGGTTTTCTAGCCACGATGTGATGAACACGTCCCACAAGATATCATATTGTTCGCTTCCAGCAACCCTTTCCGGTTGGTGCTCATATCGTTTTTCACATCTACTCATGTCATACATATGACAGAGCTTCCTGTGAACCAATGCGGCAATGCTGTTGTGCCTTCTCTTGTACTCTTTCTGTGTATGCATCTTTCATTCACTAATAATGTGGTTTATTATTTTTACCTTTCACACCATGCAACCTACAAAGTGGTGATGTCACTGACTTGTCGATATAGTTCATTCTCCGTGCTTGTTCTTGGTCTGCGAAAATAAGGGCTTCAATTTTAACTTTCAAATCGCTTTTTCTTGTTCATTCCTAGATCAACTGTTTCAGGCATTTCCTGCTGGAATTGACCATACATATTTTTTCCATTTCCATCTATTCAAGGTGTCATTCTGACTGCCTTGTTTAAATTCCCCCATTTCCTTTGCCTGATCACTTACTTAGGGCTTTCACCTTTCTTACTCCTACCATCAATCTCTCCTTTATATTCTTTACATACCATTCCATATTATTTTCTTCAGACTTAACACATGTTTCACAGCTAATGATACCTCTTCCTCCTCTCTGTTGTGATAGATACCTGTCCAAGCCACTTTTAGTGTGTTGAGTTCCCTGTAGTGTCATCATTTTCTTGGTCTTTCTATCAAGCTCCTTAAGTTCATCACTTATCCTCTCTGTCATAGCGCTATACCTTAGAGCTGCAACGGCCCATGTGTTGACAGCCAGTATTTTATTCATACCACTTAACTTTGTCTTTAACACGAATTTCAGTCACAGTTTATTTTCCTTTGATGACAGCTCTTTCATTTGGTCTGTTTCAAGGATGCTTAAGTAACTATATCCGTTGCCGTCAATTTCCTCCATAACTTGCCTATCTGGTAATATAATTCCTTCTATCTTATCAATTCTACATCGCTTCAGTAGTAGTACTCCACACTTTTTTTATGCCAAAGACCGTTCCTATGTCCGTACTGAATGTATGAACTGTCTGTACGAGGGAATCAATCTGTTCATGGGATTTCCCAAAGAGTTTTATGCCATCCATGAACAGTAGATGATTTATCGCGTCCTTCCTGCTCGTAACTAGCCTTTGCCCTTCTCAACATTAATTAAAGTAGAACAATACATAGTACAAACAGCAAAGTTGGAAGACTGTCTCCCTGAAATATTCCTCTCTTGATGTTCACAACTCATTATCATCATTATTATTATTACTAACCCCTCCAAGGAGGCGAGCTGACAGAATTGTTAGCACGCTGGATGAAATGCATAGCGGTATTTCTCTCGTCGCTACATTCTGAGTTTAAATTCCGCCGAGGTCGACTTTGGCTTTCATCCTTTCAGGGTCGATAAATTAAGTACTAGTGAAACACCGGTGTCGATGTTATTTTTATAACGTGCTTTCACTTCACTACCGAGCGCAGTTCTGTGCGCCTTGGATATATGCTGTGGTTTGCTGTGGTGCTCTTATGTTTACTGTATTGAAAGTGTTTTGCGTAGAATGTGTGCAGTACCCAGTAGTGCAATTTTCTGTATGTTATATATATTTGTAAGTCCATTATTATTATTATTATTATTATTATTATTATTATTATTATTATTATTATTATTATTATTATTATTATTATTATTATTATTGTTATTATTATTATTATCATCATTATTATTAATGTTATTGTTGTTAATGCCAAAACTATTAACAATTTAATTCAACAATACCGATGTTACTTATATTATGCAAGACTAAATGCTGCCAGAGATTAAGAACGTTGTTTAAAAATTTTTTTTTTATATTTAAACAGAAACAAGTCTCTTCAACAAACTGGTATCATGGAGAAGACGTGCAAGATGTTCTGAAAATAATTAGACGTAAAGAAAAACAAATTCACGGTTCAAGGCTTTTATTTATTGCTGAAGTTTATTAGATTTTTATTATGCCGGAACGAAGATAAGATAACAGCAAACAATATTTAAGGGAGCCTTTGTTTTACATGCTTCATTAAAACTCATAATATACTCCCTTCTCTCTCTCTTGGTTTGTAGAGTGGGTTATGAATTTAACGGTAACAACAATAACAGCAACAGCAACAGTAAGCAACACTATTGTTGCAAATGATAATAATAATAATAATAACCATAATAATAATAACGGTTTCAAACTTTTGTACAAGGCCAGGAATTTCGGGGTAGGGGGATGAGTCGAATACGTCGACCCCAGTACTCAACTGGTGCTTATTTCTTCGACCCAGGAAGGATGAAAAGCAAAGTCGACCTCAGCGGAATTTGAACTCAGAATGTAAAGATAGACGAAATGCAGCTGAGCGCTTTGTCCGGTGTGTTAACGATTCTGCTAGTTTCGCTGCCTTAAATAATAATAATGATAATGCAACAAATCAATATTGGTACAAGCAACAACAACACAAAGGTTTGAAATATTTTTGTTCCTCGAACTTCTTATGCAATCTTTCTTCTTTATTTTCTCTCGGACATGAACGGTGCTATTAGGGTTTTTGTTTTTTAATGAAAACAATTTGCTTAGCCCCCACTCACTCATCTTTGCCCTGTTTCTTGAGAAAGGGATGCTCATGGTGCAATGATTGAGAAAGACACAGAGAGGAAAAAAAAGAGAGACAGAGATAGATTGAGAAAAAAAGAGAGAAAGAGATAGAAAGAAGGAAAGAAAGGGAGGGAGAGAGGAGAGAGAGCAAGAAATAGAAGATGAAGAAAAAAGAGAAGCTGAAAAGGAAAAGGCTGAAGAATAAGGAAAGGGAAAATGTGAAGAGGGTGAAAAAGAAGAAAAATAATGGTAAAGAGGAAACCGGTAAACAACAAGATGACTTAATACCAGTATTTATTAATATTGCCTTTATCGACTCTAGAAGGATGGAAGACACAACATCTGCGATGTTTGAATTCAACAGGAACAAATTCTTTAAGACATTCCATCTGATCCTTTGACCACTCCGTCCTTTTTCACTTTTTCTTTGTTCAATTTATTCCTCAATCGCAATTGCTGAAATTTTAATAAGAACAATATTTTCTTGGAGAGACACCAAGAAATGTTGTAAGAAATTCCATGACTTAAGACAAAAGATATGGAAACTATTAGTATTTATTACTTTTCTCAACTGACGCAAATTGGACAGTGTTCTCAATTCCCCGGGAACAGTATCAACAATGATAATCGCTTTACTAACGATAAAACTATTATTAATAAGAACAGTAAATAAATAAAATAAATGCGCCCTTTTAAAGCCTAGCCAGGCTCATGGGCCCGGTTTCCCGGTTTCAATGGCGTATGTGTTCCCCGGCTGGACGGGAGGCCAGTCCATCAGAGCGTTACTCATTTTTGCCAGCTGAGTGGACTGGAGCAACGTGAAATGAAGTGTTTTACTCAAGAACACAACGCGTCGACCGGTCCAGGAATCGAAACTACAATCTTACGATCATGGTGTTGACACCCTAACCACTAAGCCACGCGCCTCCACAATAAGAACAGTAAGGGCACTACTATTACCACTACTAACAACAATGCAACAGTAGTAGTAACAGCAGTGGCACTAACTGTGATGCTAATTGCAACGGCAATATATATAT